>NC_035171.2:31730113-31829657 GCF_001659605.2 Manihot esculenta
AATGGCATTGATATCTTTTGAAGATGAGCAGGAGAATACCTTGGTGAAGGTGGCTCCTGCGGCTGTCTTGGGGAGGTGTGAGCCCTACTTGGTGATCTCAGCCACTCTAGCCACATTAGAGAGAGAGAGAGAGAGAATGGAAGAGACATGATACTAGTTAGGATTATAAAGTAGGACTGGACTGGGCCTTGATGCTATGAAAAGAAAGGATTCTATAACTGTAAACAATGGAGTGTCTGATCAAAAATCTTCGGAGGTCTTTAAAAATATTAGATATTCTTAAATATTTATTCTAATTTGGATTTAGTAAGAAGGAAAGTAATTATATATATAGTCAAGTTTGCTTGGAAGATTTGAAATTATGGTAATTAATTATTTAGGGTTTTTAATATTAATATGTGCAAAAACGATTGATAGAGCATATTTTAGTCCATTTTATCATTATGTTCTTGATGTTTATTTACATCTTTTCTGCTTAATTTTGTGGGTTTAATTATGTTTTGCAGATATTAGGTGTAAAGAGACAATCTGGAGAAAATGCTCTTAAAACTGCCAAAAAGTGCCAAATAAGGAAAGTTTTCAGAAAAGGAAGGTTTTCAAATGAGGAAAGTGCAGAAGCAAAAGCAAACAAGGAAAACTCACTCAGAAGATTATTTGAAATTCAAATCGCAGATCTTTCTTTCCTTGTTCAAAAATGTGCACACACTGCTGTAGTCATATCTTCTTATTTAGGCAGCAAGATCTCAAAGAGATACTCTTCCTCTTCTGCATTCAATATTCAAATTTCAAAAGAGGCTCCACCTAAAAAGAAATGTATGGACAAGCATATCTTCCCCTTTGAAGATCAAAATTCATGCATCCTTCCTATTCAGAAACAATATGCACGCTTTCCTCTTCTGAGAGCCATCTGCGCGCCACCTTCCTTTTCTGCAACAACTTGGGCAGCAAGTTGCACATGGGCAGCATCTTGGGCAGTCTCTACACTAATTAGGAAGTAAGGTCAGCATCTAAACTTATTTAGGAAGCACAATCTGCGCCTCTTTCCCTTTCTGAGACCAAACCGCGCGCACCAACTTCTTTCCGCAAAGCATTCGCGCGCAGCCTTCCTTCTGAAGCCGAAAAACGCGATTCTTTCCTTTTCAGACATAACTTGGGCAGAAAATACCTCTTGGGCAGTAAGTATGACCTAGGGCAACACTTTTCAACTATAAAAAGCCACATAAGGAGCCTCTACATTGTCCTTAAGCCCTCCTTGGGAGACACCTACGAAATTCACATCTCTTCTTCTACCTTTCTTCTTTTATTTTATTTTTAGTTTTGTTTCAGCCATGAGAGGCTGAAATCTTTAATTCTAGTTGAGGATTGGTTGAAACTAAGGTTGTTTAATGGGTTGTGAGATCTGAACATAAATTATTGTCTTTGGTTTTGTTCAATATTTATGCAATTGATGCTTTAATTATATGATTACTTTGTTGTTTTGATCAAATTGGCCACTTGATTTTAATTGCAAAGTTAATTGATTGTTAGTTGGGATTATTTTTAGTCCGTAATTGCTGGAAATATTCTGACCTTAGAACACTTGGGATAAAACCCAAGAAAATTGCATGATCTAGCATTATCTCCATACGTTTGGGTAGCTAGGATTGGATCTCTTTATTTCTTTATGCAATTGACAATTGTTTTGATGCCTATGGCCCAAAGACGTTCATTGGCAATTTGTTAATTAGTAATTAATTAGAGGACGTTCCCTAATTAATTTAATCATAAGGAGAGACATGGTGATGAGAAGCGTCTTCCACCCCCATAACTAATCTATTGAACTAATCAAGATAATCTAAGTTTCAATGATCAACCCAAACAACCAAAGTGGATCCATATCTTCAACTAGGCTTTTCTCATATTGATTTCCTCTTTTATTTTAACTATTTGCTTTCTATTATTACTCTCATTATTAGTTACTACAATCAATCTCAAACCCCCCCATTTTACTTTTATTGCAATTTATTTTTATTCTGCTTCCAGTTTATCTCATTTGATCCCACTTTCAGTCTTTTATCTCATCTTTAATTTATTATTGTTTCAGTTCATTTTATTGGTCTTGTTGAGAAAAATAAATAGGTAATCAATTCTCTGTGGATTCGATCCTTTCACCACTATCTGCAGTTGTAAAATTGTTGATAACCAGGAAGGTTATTTTTGACCGGCTTCGACAACCGCGAGTCAACGATGGAGCCAATTTGGAAAAAATAGCAATGCAGCACATGATAATATTTTTAATTCCTTTGTTTCGGGGATGTTCACAGATGAAATAATTATTCTAAATTAGGATTTAGTAAGAAAGAAAGTAATTATATATATAGTCAAGTTTACTGGGAAAGGTTTGAAGTTATGGTAATTAATTATTTATGAGTTTTTAATATTAATATTTGCAAAAAAAGATGGAGTCAATCGGGAAAAAATGGCAATGCAGCACATGGTAATATTTTTAATTTCTTGGTTTCGGAATGTTCAGAGATGAAATATTTATTCTAAATTAAGATTTAATATGAAGGAAAATAATTATATATATAGTCAAGTTTGCTTGGAAAGATTTGAAGTTATGGTAATTAATTATTTATGGGTTTTTAATATTAATATTTGCAAAAACGATGGAGCCAATCGGGAAAAAATGGCAATGCAGCACATGGTAATATTTTTAATTTCTTGGTTTCGGGATGTTCAGAGATGAAATATTTATTCTAAATTAAGATTTAATATGAAGGAAAGTAATTATATATATAGTCAAGTTTGCTTGGAAAGATTTGAAGTTATGGTAATTAATTATTTATGGGTTTTTAATATTAATATTTGCAAAAAAAGATGGAGCCAATCGGGAAAAAAATGGCAATGCAGCACATGGTAATATTTTTAATTTCTTGGTTTCGGGATGTTCAGAGATGAAATATTTATTCTAAATTAAGATTTAATATGAAGGAAAGTAATTATATATATAGTCAAGTTTGCTTGGAAAGATTTGAAGTTATGGTAATTAATTATTTATGGGTTTTTAATATTAATATTTGCAAAAACGATGGAGCCAATCGGGAAAAAATGGCAATGCAGCACATGGTAATATTTTTAATTTCTTGGTTTCAAGATGTTCAGAGATGAAATATTTATTCTAAATTAAGATTTAATATGAAGGAAAGTAATTATATATATAGTCAAGTTTGCTTGGAAAGATTTGAAGTTATGGTAATTAATTATTTATGGGTTTTTAATATTAATATTTGCAAAAACGATGGAGCCAATCGGGAAAAAATGGCAATGCAGCACATTCAAAGTATCTAAGTGAGGCCACATTCAAAGTGAGGCCACATTCAAAGTATCTAATTTGCATCCTAAAATTTTATTAAAAAATGAGAATTATCAGTATGGACTCACATTTAAAAATTAGAAAATGCGGAGCAAACAAAAGGAATTACATTCCCAATTGAGTCATGGTTCGGTTTTTATTTTGAATTTAAATAGTAATCTGTTAGGTTTTGAAGCAAAATTAAAATAAAATCAACATCAATTTAATTAAGTTGTTTTATTTTTCTTTAAATCAAATTAAAATTTGCTGTATGTCACTTTTTTTTGCATGAAATCGTTGAATTGAAATCAATATTTAAGAATTTTAGAATATGGGCGTAAATCTCTAATTTCATCTTTCACGTTGACCTTAAATTGACTACCATGCATTACATTATTTATTTAAATTGAGTAGTAGCTTTTTATGATACAATATTTAAATTTATCTCGTACTTTTTTTAATGTTGTTTGTTATAAAATTGACGAAATAAAATAAGATAGAGTTTAATTTTTAAAATTTAATAAATGCTCACCCGAAAGCATTCTACATATTAGTATATTGACTAATATTATTATTAATAAAATATTGTTTACTATAAAATTGACGAAAATGTTTTTTATAAACCAATAAATCAATAAATTGAGTTATTTTTAAGTACATTTGATGGGAAGTATATATTTGGATCCAATTTATTATAGATTAATAAATTTTTAAAATTATAAATAATAAATTATATTATAAAATAATAAATAAAATTCACTTTAATATCTATTTTTTTTTTTTGAAATAGGAATTGGGGGAGTAGAACCTTAGACCTCTCAAGTCTACTAGGATGCATTTTCCACCAGGCTAAGCCTCGGAGTGCCTTTAATATCTATTAACTTCATAATAAATCTAATTCACTTAAAAATTTTTCCTTTTAATTTTTCCATTTTAATTCAACTTGTGCACCACTAATCTATCCAAACGGGATTTTGATGAGTCAACTTTTAAAACTAAAATGGTTTTTAATAAATACATTTAAAACTGAATTTATGAGAGAAACATTTACAAACATCAATAAAATGTGTAATATAACTATTTTAAATTTAATTTAATTATTTATTTTTAAAGTATAAACAATGATGTGATTTAACAAATGATATAAAATGAATTTTATTGTTCATCTCTCTAAAATAATAATGAAAGAACATTCACAAAAAACCACCCTATGCTAAATCGGTTAATATTTTTAATAATTGAACTCGTTCAAATACGATGAAAATTTATATTAAATTATTTAAATTCATTCTAAAATCAATTATTATGACTCAAATTAATACCATATTTATATAATTTTAATTAATAATTTATAAATAAAATTTTTTAATTAAAAATTTTAATTTTAAAACTTAATTTGGAAAAAAATGGCAATGCAGCACATAGTAATATTTTTAATTTCTTTGTTTTGGGGATGTTCAGAGATATGAAATATTTATTCTAAATTTGGATTTAGTAAGAAGGAAAGTAATTATATATATAGTCAAGTTTGCTTGGAAAAATTTGAAGTTATGGTAATTAATTATTTATGAGTTTTTAATATTAATATTTGCAAAAACGATGGAGCCAATCGGGAAAAATTGGCAATGCAGCACATGGTAATATTTTTAATTTCTTGGTTTCGAGATGTTCAGAGATGAAATATTTATTCTAAATTAAGATTTAATATGAAGGAAAGTAATTATATATATAGTCAAGTTTGCTTGGAAAGATTTGAAGTTATGGTAATTAATTATTTATGGGTTTTTAATATTAATATTTGCAAAAACGATGGAGCCAATCGGGAAAAAATGGCAATGCAGCACATGGTAATATTTTTAATTCCTTGGTTTCGGGGATGTTCAGAGATAAAATATTTATTCTAAATTAGGATTTAGTAAGAAAGAAAGTAATTATATATATAGTCAAGTTTACTTGGAAAGATTTGAAGTTATGGTAATTAATTATTTATGGTTTTTAATATTAATATTTGCAAAAACGATGGAGCCAATCGGGAAAAAATGGCAATGCAGCACATGGTAATATTTTTAATTTCTTGGTTTCGGGATGTTCAGAGATAAAATATTTATTCTAAATTAAGATTTAATATGAAGGAAAGTAATTATATATATAGTCAAGTTTGCTTGGAAAGATTTGAAGTTATGGTAATTAATTATTTATGGGTTTTTAATATTAATATTTGCAAAAAAAGATGGAGCCAATCCGGAAAAAATGGCAATGCAGCACATGGTAATATTTTTAATTTCTTGGTTTCGGGATGTTCAGAGATGAAATATTTATTCTAAATTAAGATTTAATATGAAGGAAAGTAATTATATATATAGTCAAGTTTGCTTGGAAAGATTTGAAGTTATGGTAATTAATTATTTATGGGTTTTTAATATTAATATTTGCAAAAAAGATGGAGCCAATCCGGAAAAAATGGCAATGCAGCACATGGTAATATTTTTAATTTCTTGGTTTCGGGATGTTCAGAGATGAAATATTTATTCTAAATTAAGATTTAATATGAAGGAAAGTAATTATATATATAGTCAAGTTTGCTTGGAAATATTTGAAGTTATGGTAATTAATTATTTATGGGTTTTTAATATTAATATTTGCAAAAACGATGGAGCCAATCGGGAAAAAATGGCAATGCAGCACATGGTAATATTTTTAATTTCTTGGTTTCGAGATGTTCAGAGATGAAATATTTATTCTAAATTAAGATTTAATATGAAGGAAAGTAATTATATATATAGTCAAGTTTGTTTGGAAAGATTTGAAGTTGTGGTAATTAATTATTTATGGGTTTTTAATATTAATATTTGCAAAAACGATGGAGCCAATTAGGAAAACATAGCAATGTAGCACATGGTAATATTTTTAATTCCTTGGTTTCGGGATGTTCAGAGATGAAATATTTATTCTAAATTAGGATTTAGTAAGAAAGAAAGTAATTATATATATAGTCAAGTTTACTTGGAAAGATTTGAAGTTATGGTAATTAATTATTTATGGGTTTTTAATATTAATATTTGCAAAAAAGATGGAGCCAATCGGAAAAAAATGGCAATGCAGCACATGATAATATTTTTAATTTCTTTGTTTCGGGATGTTCAGAGATGAAATATTTATTCTAAATTAAGATTTAATATGAAGGAAAGTAATTATATATATAGTCAAGTTTGCTTGGAAAGATTTGAAGTTATGGTAATTAATTATTTATGGGTTTTTAATATTAATATTTGCAAAAACGATGGAGCCAATCGGGAAAAAATAGCAATGCAGCACATGGTAATATTTTTAATTTCTTGATTTCGGGATGTTCAGAGATGAAATATTTATTCTAAATTAAGATTTAATATGAAGAAAAGTAATTATATATATAGTCTAGTTTACTTGGAAAGATTTGAAGTTATGATAATTAATTATTTATGGGTTTTTAATATTAATATTTACAAAAAAAGATGGAGCCAATCGGAAAATAATTGCAATGCAGCAAATGATAATATTTTTAATTTCTTTGGTTTCGAAATGTTCAGAGATGAAATATTTATTCTAAATTAAGATTTAATATGAGGGAAAGTAATTATATATATATAATCAAGTTTGTTTGGAAAGATTTGAAGTTATAGTAATTAATTATTTATGAATTTTTAATATTAATATTTATAAAAAAAATGGAGCCAATTGGGAAAAAAAACATGGCAATGCATGCTAATATTTTTAATTGCTTAATTTCGGGGAATGTCTTTCCTCTTCATCAATCATCACAACGTACAGGCCATTTCCCCATTTCTGACTTCTCCATCTCCATTAATGGAGAGGCCGCTCATCGTAGTATCAGACTCAGAGGTTCGTCTAGACTTTATGCTCAATTTCAAATGCCGAGCCAACGTCCGCCTCAGGTCTCTCTCCGCCACTACCCCAATAGCATTCAAGGTCCAAACTTCAGCGCCGCACAAGTTCCTGGTTAATCCACCAACTGGGCTTATCCCTCCTTCATCCTCTACCATCTTTCAAATCATACTCAGACCACAAACCCATCTCCCATCCTCTTTCCCTCGTTCTCCCTCCGACCGTTTCCTCCCAATTCATCCGATTTGACTAACCCCGATTCTCTCAACTCATGGTTCTCTTCCCTTCCTCTCTGGTCAACTCAAGATTTTAAGCTCAAGGTTGCCTTCGTCGGTCCGTTTCTTCTCCGGCACGCTGTCAGCAGTGGGGATGTTAACTCTGTGAAGAATATAATAAAGAGGCAGAGGTCGATACTTTCTGAGTTGTCACCGAGAGAGGCTGAGTCGCTCCTTCGAGTTGCTACTGAGTTGGCTGACCCTGAGGGTATGGTGAACTTACTGCTTGAAGCTGGGTTGAAGATTGACGCACGGGCGAAAGCGGATGATGTGGGCTTTCATCAAATGGACGCAAAGTGGCAATCCAAAGGCTGGTGCGAGCTGCACGTGGCAATAGCATTTGATCGGACGGACGAAGTTTTGGATTCATTGGATAGTTTTGGGCCATTGGATTTGAGAGATAAAGAAGGAAGGACACCGTTGCATTTGGCGGCAGGTAGAGGGAATATCAAGTGCGCTAGGGTATTGGTGGAATCCGGTGCAGATAAGGATGCTAAGAGCAAAGATGGCAGGACTGCACTGTATAGAGCAGCGGCAAATGGTGACCATAAGATGGTAGAGATGCTAATTGAGATGGGTTCTGACCCCACAATCGCAGATAATCATGGCCGTTCAGCTTTTGATGTTGCTCGGGACAAGGGACATCTAAATATAGTCACAAACTAGAGAATCCAGCTTCAAATAATTCAGACTACATTATTAAGAACCTTTCTTTATTGACGACGACGCCGGAGGAGATTCTGGAGACTCTGGAACGTGGAGAAGTAGTGCTAATGGCGGCCAGGCGAGGGAACTTGGAACACCTTGAATCATTACTAAAGAAAGGTGCAAACGAAAACTATAAAGATCAATATGGCTTCACAGCCTTGCGTGCAGCAGCTATCAAAGGGCACAAAGATATAGTATCAATGCTAGTTAAGTTAATAGATTGTTAACTGTTAAATTAAAAATTTTTAATTGAAATTTATATATTTCTCTATATTCATATGCACATAAATCATCAATAAGGAACAGAGGTGGCAGATCCATCAGGTTAGCTACTCCAATAAGACATAATATCCCTGCATTCCTGCAAAATATGCAGTATGTTGTCCAAGGCTCCTTTGCTTTTCACTTTAATGTTTGTTTTGCAAGGGTAGATACATCCAACAATTGAAATTTTAAACAATGGTGGACATGTTAGTATATTCTTAGCCTATCCAATTGTCTCCTAACTTACATGATAATCAAAAGATTCATTGCCCAGGTTAGAAAAGTGAACCATGTTGAAGAGCAAGCACGAACCTTTCATTTTATTCCTCTTCTAGAGGCAATATCAGAAGCATTTTGAAGCCATGACTGGTATATTTGGCCTGGAATCATGGTTTCTTCCTGATTCATTGTGCGAGTTGCATGTCTTCTTTTTTGCCATTTATTAAGCCCTTGACCCCATAGATCCTGTTTCAACCCCTCTTTCAAGATCAGATAAACTTTTATCGTCTTTTGTTAAGCTAACATGATCATACATAAGAGCTTCTTTAATTAAATTACTTTACCTGTCTGCTTGCCTTGCATTCATCAGATGGTTGATTGACTTATTTTTCTAGATAGCCTTCAATTTCAACAGCTGCATAAGGCAATATTAATGTTAATATATGTACACAGCTAGACGTTTTCTTAGTGAAAGTTCACAAGTGTTCGCTCTATCAGTCAAGGCTTTAGAGTAAATGCTAGAATGACCACATAATGTTTCGGTTCATTAAAATGAAGAAGGAAAATGATCAAATTGTTCTGTAGTTATTAATATACACTACTGTATGTCATCATCAAATAGAAAACCCTTATATGATTCAGTAGTAAAGGAATTCACTACAAACATTTAAGAATCTCATTTTTGGAAAAAACAAATACATTAACAGAAGTTTCACATCCAGGAAAGACAAATAAATAGATAAAAACATATAATGGATTTTTTTTTTTTTTGAGATTGCAATATATAATGGAAATTGGTGAAAGAAAAAAAGGCTGCATTAGATAATTGCATAATCCTGTTGGAAAGCTAATTGCATAACCCTGTTGGAAAGCTAATTGCATAACCCTGTTGGAAAAAGGAAAAAAATGTAAAAGATTGTTTAGAATATCATGAAGATAAAAGAGATAGAAACAAAAAAAAAACATCTTGAAATGCGCACATATCATGTTACTGACATGGAGTTTCATTCTGTCAGAGTTAGGAGGGTATGAGAGTAGGTTGGATCTTCATATGATCTCCAGAAGTGAAGTTTGGTTGTGTCTCCTCAAAGCTATCACAGATAACACACAAATCAACACGTTCAAACAATTTGATGTTCTTGGCATTAGCTGAGAGAACAACAATGGTTAGCTTAACGGAAAAGTTGCACACGTTCAAAACAATTTCCTGCGAAGGATTTGTTTGTTTAACATAATAGCTTAGATCACATGTAGAAAGCGAAATTTATGTTTATATTAATTTACCAATTGCAAAATGGGCTGCTCTTTGGAAACTAATTATGGCGTTTGTATCAGTCCCTTGGTTATCGGGCAGAGTTGTTACAGACTCCTTCCAGCGAACAAATCACACCAATTAATAAAAAACGAATATTGCAAAAAAAAAAATCTTGTTAACTAATAACTACATGCTCATGGGTCACAAGCATGGATCATCGGATTCGGTTGGGCAATTACTGAAAGCTCATTTAATTTATTTGGGTCGGGTCAATTTCAATGGGCAATTTCCACCGGGCCGAATCTAGATAGTAAAAAGTAGATTGTCGTTTGAGCATTACGTTCAATACGTCGAATAGAAATTGCTAAAAAAACATAATCATTATTTTTTTTAATCGTAAAATTTCCAAACAAATAAATATTTCCAAACTAATTTTCAATAGCATTTAAAATTATTTTTTGATGTGTCACTTGAAATAAATCATATATGAATTATAGTTTTACTTAAAATTATTTATTAAATTAAAAAGAATTAATTTTTCATTTTCAATTTAAAAATTGGTAAAAAAATAAATTAAGTTAAATTTTTACAAATTTCTTGATTTGAAACAGGAAGTGAAAGGAAAAAGTTAAACTTATTTCAAACAAAATAAACAAGTCAATAAACATAAGTTCAACATTTTATGAAAATTCAACTGTTGTAAATTTATAAAATAATAAATAAGTAGGAGTGTAAACGAATCGAGTCGAGCCAAATTTTGAAGAGTTCAAGCTTGTTAGAATTCAAAACGCCATAAAGCAATGAAACCATGCAAGTTTGTTCACATTTACCAGTAGGAATTGAAGAGAAGAGAAATGAAGTAAAATATCCTCCTCCTCACAATATCCAAAAAGGTTGATAAAATTCTTGTGATTCACTTTTGATAATGTCTCAATCTGAAAGAAAATATCTGAAGGAATTAGAAAACGAGGTTGCATCATAAGTCCTTATAGTTCAATGTGATTAGCTCATAAAGTACCTTCTTCCTAAATTGAACTTCCAAATGCTTAGGCCAATCCTTGGAAGATGTTACTGCAACTGAGGCCACAGCTATTTCAATGCCACTGGACAATGTTCCCTTGTACTGTGTACCAATTGGTGAAGAACCAATTACACTACTGAAATCTTCACAGCCTTCTTCAAGCTCAGATCTTTTTTAAGCTTCGGTACACCTGAAATGCAAATCTTGAGTCATGCAAGTAGATAGCCAAAAAGGGTTGAACACGGACACACCATATGGAAGAAAGATGTGGAGCAGCTTACACTCTAGATGCACATGTAAAATGGTTTGAAGTTTGAAACCTCACACCCTCGTACAAAATATAACTTTTCCACTTGGGAAGAAGAATTACCAGTTACAAATGCTTTCTGAAGTTGCCCACTCAATCCTGTGGCCCAAGGTTTGACAGTAGCCTTGTTAATTTTATACACATAGAAGATGACAATGGACATGGCAAGTAGTGCACCCCCTATGGCACCAGCAATTATAGAAACATGTTTTTTTGATGAGGAAGGTTTTCTAGGATTATTAGAGGATGGAGGAGTTGGAACTAGAAGAGGATTTGAAGCAGAACCATTAGGTGAAGCAGAAGGGGGATTTGGTTCCAGTGGAGTTGGAAGAGAAACAACTGCAGGGGGAGAAGAGGGTGCCGGATTTGGTTCCGGTGGAGGAGATTGAATGGAGTTATTTACAGGGGGAGAAGGCAAAAGCGAAAATGGTGGGGCTACAGATCTAGGTGGAGCCTTTCCAGATTCAGAAGGTGCTTCTGGAACAGAGAAACGACTTCTTAAATATGGTGATTCATTCACTCGAGGGGCATTGGCCACTTGCAGCTGTCGCTTGTTAATTGCATTTTCAGTTTGCACAGCATTCCTGTAAAAAATATGGGGGACAAAGGCATAATGTAAGTATGTAACAGCATGGAACAACAAAGAAATTACACAAATACAGAGAAGGGGAAGGGAAGGGAGGGGGGGAATGCAAGACAATTTCATTTCATGAAAACAATGAATTGTTTGTCACAGAGGGGCCATTCCTTTTCTCAACGTCCCCCATAAAGGAGAAATTAAATCAGATGGTTCACCAAAAGGTGCCCAAGAACCTAAAACAATGTTAGTGCCACTAAAATTGTCTCAGATTTACAGTAGACTACCAGAAAAATGTCTTATCTTGACCCATACGAGAATATTCAACTGACATACCGTAAGGCAGATCTTTCATTGTAAGATGGTCCTTTAGCTGCACTAGCTAGTTGGTTTTCATCTACTTGAAATTCAGAATGTGTTTCTAGTCGATGAATTTCAGGTGATAAATTGCTGAGAAGCCTGTTGTTGTCCAGGAAACTAAAACATATGCACAAAAAAAATGGAGTTCATATACTAATGGAAGCAAAAGATAATCTCAATGGAGGAAAAAAATTGTTCAACATTATCAACTTACAGGATTGTCAAAGAGAGACTACTGTCAAGGACAGGAGGGAGTGGCCCACTGAAGTTATTATTTCCAAAATCTAGCCCCTCCAACTCCTTCAACTCTCCAATCCCTTCAGGAATGATGCCAGTAAAAGAATTGTTGTGCAAAATGCTGCAGCAGAACATTAAGCCATATGACCAAAGGCAAAAAAATTCTGAATCAAAGGACAGAAGGTAAATTTATGTTGCCTAGTTGATACTTACATAGACTTTATGCGAACAAGGTTTCTGAGGTCAGGTGCTAGTGTTCCTCCAAGATAAAGATCTTTCAAGTTCCTGAATATTACATATTTTTCTTTAGAATAAAATAGAGAGCTTATCAGCAAGTAGTATCACGTTTAAAATAACCATTAACTACAAAGAGAGTAACACTGATTTTCTTTTCAAGTTTTACTCAATCTGAGCTGATTCCATTAAGTTCTAATCAAAATAAACCGAACTTGGAAACCAAAGCACGATTTAAGGATTCTGATTCAAGTTGCAAAGTTTACATATCACCAGGGAACCCAAAAGGTTCCCAGGCACAGCAGCACCTGATGTGATATAGTTTTGAAAAATGTTCTCACAATGCTGCAGACTGCAGCCAAAAGGGCAATCAACAAAACATGTAATCCATAGATCAAGCAGCATAAATTATAGTAATAGAGTTACTTTGATCTGATAGAGTCATCCAAAAAAGTAAACTGGAAACCAACGGATGACTTCTCAAAACTGCAAAGTAATAGCTAGAACACACTTTAAACTTGCCATCCAAAACCAAAAGGTTATGTATTTTTCATCGCTGACTCGCATAATCAGCTTCAGAAATTACAAATTTTATCAAAAAAATGCATCTCGAGCCTCAAAACTTTTCCCTTAAATTTTCCAGTATCAGAACAGAAAAGAAAACGAAAACAAAAGGCCAAAATTTTTCAGCAGAGAGAAAAGATACATACAATTCGACAACTTTGCCATCAGAGCACTCAACTCCAAACCAATAACACGGATTAACAACTCCATCCTCATCCTTCCAATTCTTCAACGCGTCGTACGGATCACTCACTATTCTTTCTCTAAACTTCAATAACGCTAAACCTGCAAACAGACCACCAAATTTCACCAACCATTCTTCTCCACTTTCCCAAGAAACAAACAGAAAACCATATGTAGCTATATACCTTCGTCGTTGAGCGACCAGCAGAAAATAAAGTTCTGGTAGAGCAAAAAGAGAAGAAGAACTCTAAATCTGATGAATTTCCAGGAGCAAAAAGAGAAGAAAATAAACATCATAATCTTTTGGAATATTTAAAATATTTTTCAAATTAAAAATATTATAAATAAAAATATTCTCTCCTAGTCGTTATTATTTTTTAATTAAAATTTTAACGAGCTACCACAGAATATTTTTATTAATTAACGACTTTTTTTCTCAGATTAACAATTCATATAATAATTTTCTTATATGCTTCTACATGTTTTTATAATATATATATAATAATGTAAGTTTTCCTCTGTACTCCTTTTATAACTCGATACTCTCGCCTTTTCCTCTTTTTTAAACCTAACTTCTTATTTTTTCTTCTCCATGAGAAACTATCTGCTTCAATTAACTATCGATAAATAAGAAAATATAGTTGTCCCTATTAATTTAAGAGTCAACAAAAGTAAAGCGGCTCATCCCGTCAAGGATCGGAATAAGAAAAAACAATGATCGTTTAAGATATGTTAATGTATATATATATATATATATATATATATATATAAAGAATTTAAAATTGGACTCACAGATTTAATATGGTAAGTGCATTTAAGTAAATTTGATAGAACTCTCATATTCTAGTCTCTCAATTTCTAATCCCCATTCTAAAAAAAAAAATTAAAATTATTTACTTATTCAAATTTTTATAATAAAGCATGTTAAATTTAATTTTAAATTAATTTTTTTTATAAATTTGACTAATATGTATTTAAGTTAATAATTTTCTCAATGATATTTTCTAAAGCATATTATAGTAGCTATCCATGATTTGTTTTTTTTATGTTGAATATTCTTCAATAGGTATGGTGTATGACTGAAATACTGCATTTTCCTTTTATGTAATAGAAATTAGAAATCGCTTATGTTTGCAAAAAACAAAGAAAAAGAGAAAAAAAAGGAGAAATAGTATCACAGGGACTTGTTAGAAAAATAATAAACAAAAATCAACAAGTAAAGATTTACAAGTTTCACAAATAATTCATAAATCATCAAACACTTGCTGCTAAGTTTATAAACATCTGTGGTAAAAAAAAAGTCTATAAACATCTAATCAAACAAATCCCATCAAATAAAAGAACCCAAATAGGAAGATCCCCACTTTCCTGTATTCCATTTTTTTCTAAAATAGAAAATAAGCAAAAGAAAAAACACCAATATTATTTTATTTCTATATTTCCTATTGTGGATAGAGGGCTAAGTTGACATACGTCGCCACTTCACGGGATAACATATGCCGCACTTAATCAAACCGTTTACATTGCACGGGATAACATAGGCCGCACTTAATCAGACCGGATGTGCAGGTCCTAAACTCATGCTTCTCAGAGTAGATCTTATGGCTGCCATTACGCTATTAAATTTAATTTTAATATTGTTTCCTACAAACGGTAACCCACCAATCAGCTTACTCAACTCACCACTCTCATTCATCTCCTTGATCTCCTCGGCCCCGCCAACATACTTCCCTCCTAAGAAAACTGCAGGTAACCTAACTTTTTTGGACACAGTAGAGTGGCTGAGATCACCAAGTAGGGCTCACACACGTCCGCCGGAGCCACCTTCACCTAGGTACTTCTCCTGCTCATCTTTCAAAGATATCAATGCCATTCTCTTAGAAGAACAAAATGGATCCAAATCCCAACCCCAAACCCCCAGAAGACCCTCCATTTTCCACTGCGCCTCCCCACTCCACTGCCACCACCGCAACCACTCTAAAACATTCATAATTTAACCAGGGTGAAATTATGAATGTTTTAGAGTGGTTGCGGTGGAGTGGGGAGGGATCCGGACACGGTGAAAAATGGAGGGTCTTATGGGGGTTTGGGGTTGGGATTTGGATCCATTTTGTTCTTCTAAGAGAATGACATTGATATCTTTGAAAGATGAGCAGGAGAAGTACCTTGGTGAAGGTGGCTCCGCCGGCCGTCTCAGGGAGGTGTGAGCCCTACTTGGTGATCTCAGCCACTCTAGCCACATTATATATAGAGAGAGAGAGAATGGAAGAGACATGAGACTAGTTAGGGTTACTAAGAGAAGAGATAAAGAATGTATTTCTGCTCATTTATTCAAGAGTATACAGTAGCTTATATATACGGTTCTGTTCCTATAACTAAGGGAATACAAAATACAAACACACTTAAATAAGATATTTACAGCTAATACTATCTTAACAGAACTTATCATTAACACCCCCTCGCAAGCTATGAATTCCGTTGTAGAATTCGAAGCTTGGTTTTATGCTGAAGAAACCGAGAAGTTGATAATGGTTTTGTAAAAATATCAGCAAGCTGATCAAGAGAAGAAATATATTGAACAGCAATGTTACCAGCCTTGACTTGCTCTCTCACAAAGTGAAAGTCAACCTCAATGTGCTTTGTTCGTGCTTTGAAACAAGGATTCACAGCTAAATAAGAAGCCCCTATATTATCACACCAAATAATAGTGGGATTTGGAGTGGGTTGCTTCAATTCTTTGAGTAAAGACCGAATCCAAATAATTTCAGCAGTTGTATTGGCAACAGCTCGGTACTCAGCTTCAGTTGAAGAACGAGCCACAGTCGGTTGTTTCTTGGCTGACCAAGAAATAAGATTCGGTCCCAAATAAAGAGCAAATCCTCCAGTAGAACGACGATCATGTGCACTGCCAGCCCAATCGGCATCACAAAAGGCTTGTAATCGTTTATCACTGGATGGAGTTATATATAAGCCATGATGAATAGTATCGTTGACATAACGGAGCACTCGTTTACAGGCTGCCCAATGAGTATTCGTTGGTGCTGAAAGAAATTGACAAAGCTTGTTCACAGCAAAAGCAAGATCAGGTCGTGTAAGACAAGCGTATTGCAACGCACCAACCGTTCGCCGATAAAGATTAGGATCTGCCATTGGTTCTCCATCATTTATCTGCAATTGACAAGTAGTAGCCATAGGAGATTTGACTGAAGTAGCTTTGTCCATTTTTGTGGCTAGAAGAAGATCGTGAAGATACTTATGTTGGGAAAGAAGTATCCCGTTGGGAAGATGGTGAACTTCAATGCCCAGAAAATAATGAAGTATTCCAAGATCACGAAGCTGGAATTCTGCAGCAATTAAAGAAATACACTCCTGTACTACCAAATCAGTGCTCCCAGTGATGATAATATCATCTACATAAAGTAGAATATAAAGAACGTTACCCCCTTGTTCCCGGATAAACAGAGAAGAATCTGTATGAGAACCTGTAAATCCAATAGTAAACAAAAATGAACTCAAACGTTGAAACCATGCTCGTGGGGCCTGCTTGAGTCCATAAATTGATTTATTCAGTTTACACACAAATTGAGGGCAACGAGAATCAGAAAACCCAGGAGGCTGTGACATGTAAACAGTTTCCTCCAAATAGCCATTAAGAAATGCATTGGATATGTCTAATTGACGAATAGACCAATCAAGTGAAACGGCCAGAGAAAGAACAATGCGAATTGTTGTAGGTTTAATAATAGGACTGAAGGTAGCAGCATAGTCAATACCTTCAACCTGATTATAACCCTTCGCCACCAAACGAGCTTTGCATCGCTCAACAGAACCATCAGGATTCTTCTTAACTTTAAACACCCATTTGCAACCCACAATGTTGGTATGAGGTGGTTTTGGAACAAGTTCCCATGTCTTATGCTGAATTAATGCCGAAATCTCCTTACTCATCGCATCACGCCAAACTGGAATGTTGATAGCTTTAGAATAACAAGTGGGTTCAGTCAACTCACATTGATTCTGCTCCACAGCAGTATGAAAAGCAAAATTGCGTTTCTTGGGATTTACCCGAAGCATCATTGTATGAGTTCTGCGAGGCGGAGGTGGAGGTGGAGGCGGAGGTGGAGTTGAAGCTGGGGTGGAAATAATTGCAACAGCAGCAGGAGTATCCTTACTAACAGAATGACTAGTAGCAGCAGAAGTGGTGGGAGATTCACAAACGAAGGCTGCCGGTATTGGTGTATTCGGAACCATAAGTTCAGTATTACGAACAGGCAAAGGCTGTGAGCTAACATCACCAGAACTTGGTACCGGAGAAGTAAGTGAAGCAGTCACAGTAAGCCATGGTGAAGGATCAAAATGACAACCAGGGTTGCCAAGTATTGAAGATTTAGCAACATTAGCTTCTTTGTACAAAAAACGATGCTCATCAACCCGAACATGCCTGCTAAGATAAATTCTTTGATCAGATGGATTAAAACATATATAGCCATAATGATCACTAGAATACCCAAGAAAAACACAAGCTGCTGTCCGAAAAGAAAATTTGTGTTGGTTGAAAGGCCGGAGTAAAGGATACATAGTGCACCCAAAGACTCGTAGAAAATTATAATCTGGTGGTTTACCAAATAATTTCTGAAACGGAGAATTCTTGTCAAGTACTGGAGAAGGCAATCGATTAACCAAATAAGCAGCGGTAGTCATTGCAAAATTCCAAAACCGAAATGGAACTGAAGAGTGGGCAAGTAAAGCCAAACAGGTATCAACAACATGACGTATCTTCCGTTCAACAGTGCCATTTTGCTGATGAGTATGTGGACAGGTAATCCGATGATGGATACCATGATCAGTAAGATACTTATTAATAGAACGGAACTCCCCACCCCAATCAGATTGGAAGCTTTGCATTTTAGTACCAAATTGGCGCTCTACCAGTGTGTGAAACTTAACAAACACAGAATAGACATCACTCTTCCTTTTAACTGGAAACAGCCAACAAAAGCGGGAAAATTCATCAACAAATAATGCAAAATAGCGATCTCCAGTAAAGGAGAACTCAGGAGCTGGGCCCCAGACATCCCCATGTACAAGTTCAAAAGGCTTAGTTGCAACAGAACCAGTGGGTGATAAAGACAATTGTGTATGTTTGCCTAAGCAACAAGCCTCACAAAGTTGAGATGTTTGCTTTATTGAAGAACTAGACAAACGAAATTGAGAAATAATAAAAGAAACAGTGGAGTGCTGAGGATGACCCAAACGTGAGTGCCAATCTGGTGGAGTACTGCGAATGGAATTGAAAGCCCTTCTCTGTGAAACTAGTGGTAACGAAAACTTGTATACCCCATCTTCAGCTGGCCCTCTAAACAATACTTGTTTACTTGGCTTGTGCTTCACAACAAACCCAGCAGAGTCAAATTTAAAAGAACAATGATTATCAATAGCAAACTGATTAACAGACAGCAACTGATTTTGCATAGAAGGAACATGTAGAATGTTATTCAATTTAAGTTGAGCATGAGGAGTAGAAACAAAACGATTCCCAATATGCTTAATAGACAAACCAGAACCATTACCTACAGTAACCTTGTCCGGTCCCGTATACTCATCTGAAATATCAAGCGCGGCCAAGTCTGGTGTCATATGATGAGACGCAGCTGTATCTGCAAACCAGGTGTTAGAGTCTTGAGAAACATGAGTAGTGGCAGTATTTGCAGTAATCTTTGCTGTATCCTGGTCATATCGTTTCCTACACCATTTTGCTTGATGATTATTTAATCCGCAAATTTGACACGGATTAGGATACCAGCGTTTAGAACCACCAGAAGATCTATTAGAACCAGAGTTGCCAAAGTTACGATTAGAACCACGTTGTGACTGAGATTGACGTGACCCATTGTTGGTTTGCCTAGCAAGATTCGCCTGAATAGAAACAGAGCGGCTGGAACCCTGTATAAGAATTTCATGGGCCATTAACTGGCCAGAAAGTTCAGAGAAAGTGACCTTCATTTTGCTGGCGGAAAGCGTAGCAATTACCGGATGATACTCAGAAGGTAAGAGTCGAAAGATTGTAGCATTGAACTCATCAGTGGATATAGGGGTTCCGGCTGCAGAAAGTTCATCAGCAATCACCTTAGCCTCTCGCAAAAATTGAGAAATTGATTTATTACCAAATTGCAGATTTTGCAATGCAATATGTAACTGAACGCGCTTAGCGCTGTTGCTGGTCCCAAACGCCTCTGAGAGCGAAAGCCAGGCTTCATAAGCTGTTTCAATTCCCGTAACATAAGGCATGACTTCCTCTGTCAAAGAAGAACAGATCCAACTTAATAGTAGATGATCTTCGTGCATCCACTTGAGATAATCGGGATTTGGCTCAGCTTGATTAGTTGTTTGATTTGTTGTGATAGGAGCTGGTACAGATGATCCATCAATGTGCCGATTAAGATTATAACACTTGATAATTGGGAGAAATTGGGTTTTCCAAGCTAGGTAATTGGTTTCCTTCAATTTTAAAGAAAATGAAAGCTGAGCATGTGGTGGTGTGGAGAATAGGCTTGAGGTTTGAAGGGAAATAGAAGAAGACGGTGAAGAAGAAAGTACAGGAGCACTGGAATCAGTTGATTGGAGAGATGTTGTCATTATAGGATAGAAGGCTCTGATACCATAAGAGAAGAGATAAAGAATGTATTTCTGCTCATTTATTCAAGAGTATACAGTAGCTTATATATACGGTTCTGTTCCTATAACTAAGGGAATACAAAATACAAACACACTTAAATAAGATATTTACAGCTAATACTATCTTAACAGAACTTATCATTAACAGTTACAAAGTAGGACTGGACCGGGCCTTTGGTGCTATTAAAGAAAGGGATTCTATAACTTTAACAATAGAGTGTCTGATCAAATTCTTGATTCATCATTGGTTTAAATCTTCGGAGGTCTTTAAAAATATTAGATATTCTCAATATTTATTCTAAATTTGAATTTAGTAAGAAGGAAAGTAATTATATATAAAGTCAAGTTTGATTGGAAAAATTTGAAGTTATGGTAATTAATTATTTATGAGTTTTTAATATTAATATTTGCAAAAAAGATGTCAGCCAATTGGGAAAAAATGACAATGCAGTATATGGTAATATTTTTAATTCCTTGGTTTCGAGGATGTTCAGAGATATGAAATATTTATTCTAAATTTGGATTTAGTAAGAAGGAAAGTAATTATATATATAGTCAAGTTTGCTTGGAAAAATTTAAAGTTATGGTAATTAATTATTTATGGGTTTTTAATATTAATATTTGCAAAAAAGATGGAGCAAATTAGGAAAAAATGGTAATGCAGCACATGTAATATTTTTAATTTCTTGATTTCGGGGATATTCACCAGTAGCCAGAGGGGTGCATTGAGATCTGCCAATCCCTAAATAATTTTTCTCAGCTAATGTGGAGAACTCCAATAAATTCTGTTTACGACTATAGAACTTAATTGTGCCATATGTATGAGCAAATGCATGTGCAGGAACAACTCAGAAATCATTATTGAAATTTTAATATCATTTCTAGAATAAAAGATGTCATAGGATCACAATGGTTTCTTCCCGCTACTTCCATCTTAGTAAGGAAAAAAAATATTTTTTAGTGTATATGGTATAAGAAAACTAATTAATTTTTTAATTTTAAAAAATATATTAAAATATTTTTAATATTTTTTTAAAAAATAATAATTATTTTTTATTAATTTTAAGGTTAAATATTATAAAAGAATTTAAAATGTTATGAATATAAAAAATTAATTAATAAACTTTTTAAATATCTAAAATATTAATTAATAAATTTTTAAAATTATAAAAATTAAATAGTAAAATATTTAATGAATAAAATTAACCTAATCATTTACTAATAAATTTTTTAAAATATTTAAAATATTTTAATATATTTTTTAAAATTAAAATTTTTTATAAAAATTAAGTAATAATTTTTTCTTAATGCTTAATATTTTGATTTAGTGATTAAAAAAATAAATTATAAAAAATTATTTTTTATATTCAACTAATCACTAACATAACTACTATTCCCTACTAAATAAGGTGAATAATCAGTTAATAGTTTAATAAAACGGTTAATATTACAGAAAAAAGACTCTTATCATCAAATCTTATCCATATGCTTATATGAATAATCATCCGTCCTTAATAAGTGAGGCTACACCTAAAATTTTATTGAAAAATGAGAATTATCAGTATGGACTCACATTTAAAAATTAGAAAATGGGGAGCAAACAAAAGGAATTACATTCCCAATTGAGTCATGGTTCGGTTTTTATTTTGAATTTAAATAGTAATCTGTTAGGTTTTGAAGCAAAATTAAAATAAAATCAACATCAATTTAATTAAGTTGTTTTATTTTTCTTTAAATCAAATTAAAATTTGATGTATGTCACTTTTTTTTGCATGAAATCGTTGAATTGAAATCAATATTTAAGAATTTTAGAATATGGGCGTAAATCTCTAATTTCATCTTTCACGTTGACCTTAAATTGACCACCATGCATTACATTATTTATTTAAATTGAGTAGTAGCTTTTTATGATACAATATTTAAATTTATCTCGTATTTTTTTTAATGTTGTTTGTTATAAAATTGACAAAATAAAATAAGATAGAGTTTAATTTTTAAAATTTAATAAATGCTCACCCGAAAACATTCTACATATTAGTATATTGACTAATATTATTATTAATAAAATATTGTTTACTATAAAATTGACGAAAATGTTTTTTATAAACTAATAAATCAATAAATTGAGTTATTTTTAACTACATTTGATGGGAAGTATATATTTGGATCCAATTTATTATAGATTAATAAATTTTTAAAATTATAAATAATAAATTATATTATAAAATAATAAATAAAATTCACTTTAATATCTTTTTTTTTTTTTTGAAATAGGAGTTGGGGGAGTAGAACCTTAGACCTCTCAAGTCTATTAAGATGCATTTTCCACCAGGCTAAGTCTCGGAGTGCCTTTGATATCTATTAACTTCATAATAAATCTAATTCACTTAAAAATTTCTCCTTTTAATTTTTCCATTTTGGTTCAACTTGTGCACCACTAATCTATCCAAACCGATTTTGATGAGTCAACTTTTAAAACTAAAATGGTTTTTAATAAATATATTTAAAACTAAATTTATGAGAGAAACATTTACAAACATCAATAAAATGTGTAATATAACTATTTTATATTTAATTTAATTATTTATTTTTAAAGTATAAACAATGATGTGATTTAACAAATGATATAAAATGAATTTCATTGTTCATCTCTCTAAAATAATAATGAAAGAACATTCACAAAAAACCACCCTATGCAAAATCGGTTAATATTTTTAATAATTGAACTCGTTCAAATACGATGAAAATTTATATTAAATTATTTAAATTCATTCTAAAATCAATTATTATGACTCAAACTAATACTATATTTATATAATTTTAATTAATAATTTATAAATAAATTTTTTAATTAATAATTTTAATTTTAAAACTTAATATTTCATAAAATATTTATAATATAATTTTAAATGAAAACATATAAAAATTTATAAATATTATTATAAAATATATATTTTAATTAAATTAATTATTTATATAAATAAATTTAGATAATGATTATTCAATATGAAAAATCCAAATCCAAGCAAGTCTACCATGAATTTAAATCAAAACTATTTTAAATCTAATTATATATTTTATTCAAATTCATTGTAATAAAATTTCATCAAATTAAATATTCAAAAATATTTTATTTATTCAAATCTCTAATTTATATCGTTTCATAAGATATTTAGCTATCAATTGTATTAAAAAAATAAAAATAGTTAGGGAATATATTTTTTTAACTTATAAAAAAAATTAATTATTATGTAATTATACTTTAATTCTTAATACATTAGGGACAAAGACAAACCCAAATTGGCCACCCATGCATGAGTCCCACAGAATCACGTGCATGCATCGTCTCAAACACTAATATCTTTCCTCTTCATTAATCATCACAACATACAGGCCATTTCCCCATTTCTGACTTCTCTATCTCCATTAATGGAGAGGCCGCTCATCGAAGTATCAGACTCAGAGGTTCGTCTAGACTTTATGCTCAATTCCAAATGCCGAGCCAACGTCCGCCTCAGGTCTCTCTCCGCCACTACCCCAATAGCATTCAAGGTCCAAACTTCATCGCCGCACAAGTTCCTGGTTAATCCACCAACTGGGCTTATCCCTCCTTCATCCTCTACCATCTTTCAAATCATACTCAGACCACAAACCCATCTCCCATCCTCTTTCCCTCGTTCTCCCTCCGACCGTTTCCTCCCAATTCATCCGATTTGACTAACCCCGATTCTCTCAGCTCATGGTTCTCTTCCCTTCCTCTCTGGTCAACTCAAGATTTTAAGCTCAAGGTTGCCTTCGTCGGTCCATTTCTTCTCCGGCACGCTGTCAGCAGTGGGGATGTTATCTCTGTGAAGAATATAATAAAGAGGCAAAGGTCGATACTTTCTGAGTTGTCACCGAGAGAGGCTGAGTCGCTCCTTCGAGTTGCTACTGAGTTGGCTGACCCTGAGGGTATGGTGAACTTACTGCTTGAAGCTGGGTTGAAGATTGACGCACGGGCGAAAGCGGATGATGTGGGCTTTCATCAAATGGACGCAAAGTGGCAATCCAAAGGCTGGAGCGAGCTGCACGTGGCAATAGCATTTGATCGGACGGACGAAGTTTTGGATTCATTGGATAGTTTTGGGCCATTGGATTTGAGAGATAAAGAAGGAAGGACACCGTTGCATTTGGCGGCAGGTAGAGGGAATATCAAGTGCGCTAGGGTGTTGGTGGAATCCGGTGCAGATAAGGATGCTAAGAGCAAAGATGGCAGGACTGCACTGTATAGAGCAGCGGCAAATGGTGACCATAAGATGGTAGAGATGCTAATTGAGATGGGTTCTGACCCACAATCGCAGATAGTCATGGCCGTTCAGCTTTTGATGTTTCTCGGGACAAGGGACATGTAAGGATAGTCACAAACTAGAGAATCCAGCTTGAAATAATTCAGACTACATTATTAAGAACCTTTCTTTTTTAAGAACCTTTCTTTATTGACTTGATTATTCCAATTTCTGATGATGGAGACACTGGGTTTTGGTACAGAATAAAAAATGAAATAGTGTGCTGGAAGGCGTGTTGAGTTTCTATGATATTCAAAAGTAATTATACAACTAAAATTGTCAAGATTAACATGATTTCCTAAATAAACCTAACTTTTATTTTTAACAGTGGCCCACAAATTCAATTAACATGCCATAAATAGTATCAAAGGGACTTGTTAGAAAAATAATAAATAAAAATCAACAGTAAAGATTTACAAGTTTCACAAATAATTCATAAACCATCAAACACTTACTGCTAAGTATATAAACATCTGTGCCAAAAAAAAAAAGTCTATAAACATCTAATCAAACAAATCCCATCAAATATAAGAACCCAAATAGGAAGGTCCCCACTTTCCTGTATTCTATTTTTTTCTAAAATAGAAAATAAGCAAAAGAAAAAACAGCTACTACTTCCATTCTAATATTATTTTATTTCTATATTTTCTATTGTGGATAGAGGGCTAAGTTGACATTCGCCGCCGGTTCACGGGATAACATAGGCCGCACTTAACCAGACCGTTTACATTGCACGATGTGCAGGTCGTAAACCCATGCTTCTCAGAGTAGATCTTATGGCTGCCATTGCACTGTGCGCAAAGAACATGTCTCAGCTCTCCACAAACATCACAGAAACTATTGTTTCCTACAAAGGGTAACCCACCAATCAGCTTACTCAACTCACCACTCTCATTCATCTCCTTGATCTCCTCGGCCCCACCAACATACTTCCCACCTAAGAAAACTGCAGGTAACCTAACCTTTTTAGAACATGTGATCATCTGTATCTCGTCGAGATACCCGGCATCCATGGACAAATCTCGCTCGTCAATTGGGATGCGAAATCCACGGAGGATTGATCTGACGGTTCTGCAATCTTCGAATGTTTTGCGGACAATGCCGAGGCTGGTAAAGTAGAGGATGATCTCGTGGTCATCCTGGTTAGGAGGTGGTGAAATTATGAATGTTTTAGAGTGGTTGCCGTGGTGGCCGTGGAGTGGGGAGGCGCGGTGGAAAATGGAGGGTCTTCTGGGGGTTTGGGGTTGGGATTTAGATCCATTTTGTTCTTCTAAGAGAATGGCATTGATATCTTTGAAAGATGAGCAGGAGAAGTACCTTGGTGAAGGTGGCTCCTGCGGCTGTCTTGGGGAGGTGTGAGCCCTACTTGGTGATCTCAGCCACTCTAGCCACATTAGAGAGAGAGAGAGAGAGAATGGAAGAGACATGATACTAGTTAGGATTATAAAGTAGGACTGGACTGGGGCTTTGATGCTATGAAAGAAAGGGATTCTATAACTGTAACAATGGAGTGTCTGATCAAAAATCTTCGGAGGTCTTTAAAAATATTAGATATTCTTAATATTTATTCTAAATTTGGATTTAGTAAGAAGGAAAGTAATTATATATATAGTCAAGTTTGCTTGGAAAGATTTGAAGTTATGGTAATTAATTATTTATGGGTTTTTAATATTAATATGTGCAAAAACGATTGATAGAGCATATTTTAGTCCATTTTATCATTATGTTCTTGATGGTTATTTACATCTTTTCTGCTTAATTTTGTGGGTTTAATTATGTTTTGCAGATATTAGGTGTAAAGAGACAATCTGGAGAAAATGCTCTTAAAACTGCCAAAAAGTGCCAAATAAGGAAAGTTTTCAGAAAAGGAAGGTTTTCAAATGAGGAAAGTGCAGAAGCAAAAGCAAACAAGGAAAACTCACTCAGAAGATTATTTGAAATTCAAATCGCAGATCTTTCTTTCCTTGTTCAAAAATGTGCACACACTGCTGTAGTCATATCTTCTTATTTAGGCAGCAAGATCTCAAAGAGATACTCTTCCTCTTCTGCATTCAATATTCAAATTTCAAAAGAGGCTCCACCTAAAAAGAAATGTATGGACAAGCATATCTTCCCCTTTGAAGATCAAAATTCATGCATCCTTCCTATTCAGAAACAATATGCACGCTTTCCTCTTCTGAGAGCCATCTGCGCGCCACCTTCCTTTTCTGCAACAACTTGGGCAGCAAGTTGCACATGGGCAGCATCTTGGGCGGCCTCTACACTAATTAGGAAGTAAGGTCAGCATCTAAACTTATTTAGGAAGCACAATCTGTGCCTCTTTCCCTTTCTGAGACCAAACCGCGCGCACCAACTTCTTTCCGCAAAGCATTCGCGCGCAGCCTTCCTTCTGAAGCCGAAAAACGCGATTCTTTCCTTTTCAGACATAACTTGGGCAGAAAATACCTCTTGGGCAGTAAGTATGACCTAGGGCAACACTTTTCAACTATAAAAAGCCACATAAGGAGCCTCTACATGGTCCTTAAGCCCTCCTTGGGAGACACCTACGAAATTCACATCTCTTCTTCTACCTTTCTTCTTTTATTTTATTTTTAATTTTGTTTCAGCCATGAGAGGCTGAAATCTTTAATTCTAGTTGAGGATTGGTTGAAACTAAGGTTGTTTAATGGGTTGTGAGATCTGAACATAAATAATTGTCTTTGGTTTTGTTCAATATTTATGCAATTGATGCTTTAATTATATGATTACTTTGTTGTTTTGATCAAATTGGCCACTTGATTTTAATTGCAAAGTTAATTGATTGTTAGTTGGGATTATTTTTAGTCCGTAATTGCTGGAAATATTCTGACCTTAGAACACTTGGGATAAAACCCAAGAAAATTGCATGATCTAGCATTATCTCCATACGTTTGGGTAGCTAGGATTGGATCTCTTTATTTCTTTATGCAATTGACAATTGTTTTGATGCCTATGGCCCAAAGACGTTCATTGGCAATTTGTTAATTAGTAATTAATTAGAGGACGTTCCCTAATTAATTTAATCATAAGGAGAGACATGGTGGTGAGAAGCGTCTTCCACCCCCATAACTAATCTATTGAACTAATCAAGATAATCTAAGTTTCAATGATCAACCCAAACAACCAAAGTGGATCCATATCTTCAACTAGGCTTTTCTCATATTGATTTCCTCTTTTATTTTAACTATTTGCTTTCTATTATTACTCTCATTATTAGTTACTACAATCAATCTCAAACCCCCCATTTTACTTTTATTGCAATTTATTTTTATTCTGCTTCCAGTTTATCTCATTTGATCCCACTTTCAGTCTTTTATCTCATCTTTAATTTATTATTGTTTCAGTTCATTTTATTGGTCTTGTTGAGAAAAATAA
This sequence comes from Manihot esculenta, assembly GCF_001659605.2. Lineage (NCBI taxonomy): Eukaryota > Viridiplantae > Streptophyta > Magnoliopsida > Malpighiales > Euphorbiaceae > Manihot > Manihot esculenta. The sequence goes on from NC_035171.2 coordinate 31,757,927, forward strand.
ATAGGTAATCAATTCTCTGTGGATTCGATCCTTTCACCACTATCTGCAGTTGTAAAATTGTTGATAACCAGGAAGGTTATTTTTGACCGGCTTCGACAACCGCGAGTCAACGATGGAGCCAATTTGGAAAAAATAGCAATGCAGCACATGATAATATTTTTAATTCCTTTGTTTCGGGGATGTTCACAGATGAAATAATTATTCTAAATTAGGATTTAGTAAGAAAGAAAGTAATTATATATATAGTCAAGTTTACTGGGAAAGGTTTGAAGTTATGGTAATTAATTATTTATGGGTTTTTAATATTAATATTTGCAAAAAAAGATGGAGTCAATCGGGAAAAAATGGCAATGCAGCACATGGTAATATTTTTAATTTCTTGGTTTCGGAATGTTCAGAGATGAAATATTTATTCTAAATTAAGATTTAATATGAAGGAAAATAATTATATATATAGTCAAGTTTGCTTGGAAAGATTTGAAGTTATGGTAATTAATTATTTATGGGTTTTTAATATTAATATTTGCAAAAACGATGGAGCCAATCGGGAAAAAATGGCAATGCAGCACATGGTAATATTTTTAATTTCTTGGTTTCGGGATGTTCAGAGATGAAATATTTATTCTAAATTAAGATTTAATATGAAGGAAAGTAATTATATATATAGTCAAGTTTGCTTGGAAAGATTTGAAGTTATGGTAATTAATTATTTATGGGTTTTTAATATTAATATTTGCAAAAAAAGATGGAGCCAATCGGGAAAAAAATGGCAATGCAGCACATGGTAATATTTTTAATTTCTTGGTTTCGGGATGTTCAGAGATGAAATATTTATTCTAAATTAAGATTTAATATGAAGGAAAGTAATTATATATATAGTCAAGTTTGCTTGGAAAGATTTGAAGTTATGGTAATTAATTATTTATGGGTTTTTAATATTAATATTTGCAAAAACGATGGAGCCAATCGGGAAAAAATGGCAATGCAGCACATGGTAATATTTTTAATTTCTTGGTTTCAAGATGTTCAGAGATGAAATATTTATTCTAAATTAAGATTTAATATGAAGGAAAGTAATTATATATATAGTCAAGTTTGCTTGGAAAGATTTGAAGTTATGTTAATTAATTATTTATGGGTTTTTAATATTAATATTTGCAAAAACGATGGAGCCAATCGGGAAAAAATGGCAATGCAGCACATAGTAATATTTTTAATTTCTTGGTTTCGGGATGTTCAGAGATGAAATATTTATTCTAAATTAAGATTTAATATGAAGGAAAGTAATTATATATATAGTCAAGTTTGCTTGGAAAGATTTGAAGTTATGGTAATTAATTATTTATGGGTTTTTAATATTAATATTTGTAAAAACGATGGAGCCAATTGGGAAAAAATAGCAATGCAGCATATGGTAATATTTTTAATTCCTTGGTTTCGGGGATGTTCAGAGATGAAATATTTATTATAAATTAGGATTTAGTAAGAAAGAAAGTAATTATATATATAGTCAAGTTTACTTGGAAAGATTTGAAGTTATGGTAATTAATTATTTATGGTTTTTAATATTATTATTTGCAAAAAAAGATGGAGCCAATCGGAAAAAAATGGCAATGCAGCACATGGTAATATTTTTAATTTCTTGGTTTCAGGATGTTCAGAGATGGAATATTTATTCTAAATTAAGATTTAATATGAAGGAAAGTAATTATATATATAGTCTAGTTTACTTGAAAAGATTTGAAGTTATGGTAATTAATTATTTATGGGTTTTTAATATTAATATTTGCAAAAACGATTGATAGAGCATATTTTAGTCCATTTTATCATTATGTTCTTGATGTTTATTTACATCTTTTCTGCTTAATTTTGTGGGTTTAATTATGTTTTGCAGATATTAGGTGTAAAGAGACAATCTGGAGAAAATGCTCTTAAAACTGCCAAAAAGTGCCAAATAAGGAAAGTTTTCAGAAAAAGAAGGTTTTCAAATGAGGAAAGTGCAGAAGCAAAAGCAAACAAGGAAAACTCACTCAGAAGATTATTTGAAATTCAAATCGCAGATCTTTCTTTCCTTGTTCAAAAATGTGCACACACTGCTGTAGTCATATTTTCTTATTTAGGCAGCAAGATCTCAAAGAGATACTCTTCCTCTTCTGCATTCAATATTCAAATTTCAAAAGAGGCTCCACCTAAAAAGAAATGTATGGACAAGCATATCTTCCCCTTTGAAGATCAAAATTCATGCATCCTTCCTATTCAGAAACAATATGCACGCTTTCCTCTTCTGAGAGCCATCTGCGCGCCACCTTCCTATTCTGCAACAACTTGGGCAGCAAGTTGCACATGGGCAGCATCTTGGGCAGCCTCTACACTAATTAGGAAGTAAGGTCAGCATCTAAACTTATTTAGGAAGCACAATCTGCGCCTCTTTCCCTTTCTGAGACCAAACCGCGCGCACCAACTTCTTTCCGCAAAGCATTCGCGCGCAGCCTTCCTTCTGAAGCCGAAAAACGCGATTCTTTCCTTTTCAGACATAACTTGGGCAGAAAATACCTCTTGGGCAGTAAGTATGACCTAGGGCAACACTTTTCAACTATAAAAAGCCACATAAGGAGCCTCTACATGGTCCTTAAGCCCTCCTTGGGAGACACCTACGAAATTCACATCTCTTCTTCTACCTTTCTTCTTTTATTTTATTTTTAGTTTTGTTTCAGCCATGAGAGGCTGAAATCTTTAATTCTAGTTGAGGATTGGTTGAAACTAAGGTTGTTTAATGGGTTGTGAGATCTGAACATAAATAATTGTCTTTGGTTTTGTTCAATATTTATGCAATTGATGCTTTAATTATATGATTACTTTGTTGTTTTGATCAAATTGGCCACTTGATTTTAATTGCAAAGTTAATTGATTGTTAGTTGGGATTATTTTTAGTCCGTAATTGCTGGAAATATTCTGACCTTAGAACACTTGGGATAAAACCCAAGAAAATTGCATGATCTAGCATTATCTCCATACGTTTGGGTAGCTAGGATTGGATCTCTTTATTTCTTTATGCAATTGACAATTGTTTTGATGCCTATGGCCCAAAGACGTTCATTGGCAATTTGTTAATTAGTAATTAATTAGAGGACGTTCCCTAATTAATTTAATCATAAGGAGAGACATGGTGGTGAGAAGCGTCTTCCACCCCCATAACTAATCTATTGAACTAATCAAGATAATCTAAGTTTCAATGATCAACCCAAACAACCAAAGTGGATCCATATCTTCAACTAGGCTTTTCTCATATTGATTTCCTCTTTTATTTTAACTATTTGCTTTCTATTATTACTCTCATTATTAGTTACTACAATCAATCTCAAACCCCCCATTTTACTTTTATTGCAATTTATTTTTATTCTGCTTCCAGTTTATCTCATTTGATCCCACTTTCAGTCTTTTATCTCATCTTTAATTTATTATTGTTTCAGTTCATTTTATTGGTCTTGTTGAGAAAAATAAATAGGTAATCAATTCTCTGTGGATTCGATCCTTTCACCACTATCTGCAGTTGTAAAATTGTTGATAACCAGGAAGGTTATTTTTGACCGGCTTCGACAACCGCGAGTCAACGATGGAGCCAATTTGGAAAAAATAGCAATGCAGCACATGATAATATTTTTAATTCCTTTGTTTCGGGGATGTTCACAGATGAAATAATTATTCTAAATTAGGATTTAGTAAGAAAGAAAGTAATTATATATATAGTCAAGTTTACTGGGAAAGGTTTGAAGTTATGGTAATTAATTATTTATGGGTTTTTAATATTAATATTTGCAAAAAAAGATGGAGTCAATCGGGAAAAAATGGCAATGCAACACATGGTAATATTTTTAATTTCTTGGTTTCGGAATGTTCAGAGATGAAATATTTATTCTAAATTAAGATTTAATATGAAGGAAAATAATTATATATATAGTCAAGTTTGCTTGGAAAGATTTGAAGTTATGGTAATTAATTATTTATGGGTTTTTAATATTAATATTTGCAAAAACGATGGAGCCAATCGGGAAAAAATGGCAATGCAGCACATGGTAATATTTTTAATTTCTTGGTTTCGGGATGTTCAGAGATGAAATATTTATTCTAAATTAAGATTTAATATGAAGGAAAGTAATTATATATATAGTCAAGTTTGCTTGGAAAGATTTGAAGTTATGGTAATTAATTATTTATGGGTTTTTAATATTAATATTTGCAAAAAAAGATGGAGCCAATCGGAAAAAAAATGGCAATGCAGCACATGGTAATATTTTTAATTTCTTGGTTTCGGGATGTTCAGAGATGAAATATTTATTCTAAATTAAGATTTAATATGAAGGAAAGTAATTATATATATAGTCAAGTTTGCTTGGAAAGATTTGAAGTTATGGTAATTAATTATTTATGGGTTTTTAATATTAATATTTGCAAAAACGATGGAGCCAATCGGGAAAAAATGGCAATGCAGCACATGGTAATATTTTTAATTTCTTGGTTTCAAGATGTTCAGAGATGAAATATTTATTCTAAATTAAGATTTAATATGAAGGAAAGTAATTATATATATAGTCAAGTTTGCTTGGAAAGATTTGAAGTTATGGTAATTAATTATTTATGGGTTTTTAATATTAATATTTGCAAAAACGATGGAGCCAATCGGGAAAAAATGGCAATGCAGCACATAGTAATATTTTTAATTTCTTGGTTTCGGGATGTTCAGAGATGAAATATTTATTCTAAATTAAGATTTAATATGAAGGAAAGTAATTATATATATAGTCAAGTTTGCTTGGAAAGATTTGAAGTTATGGTAATTAATTATTTATGGGTTTTTAATATTAATATTTGTAAAAACGATGGAGCCAATTGGGAAAAAATAGCAATGCAGCACATGGTAATATTTTTAATTCCTTGGTTTCAGGGATGTTCAGAGATGAAATATTTATTATAAATTAGGATTTAGTAAGAAAGAAAGTAATTATATATATAGTCAAGTTTACTTGGAAAGATTTGAAGTTATGGTAATTAATTATTTATGGTTTTTAATATTAATATTTGCAAAAAAAGATGGAGCCAATCGGAAAAAAATGGCAATGCAGCACATGGTAATATTTTTAATTTCTTGGTTTCAGGATGTTCAGAGATGGAATATTTATTCTAAATTAAGATTTAATATGAAGGAAAATAATTATATATATAGTCTAGTTTACTTGAAAAGATTTGAAGTTATGGTAATTAATTATTTATGGGTTTTTAATATTAATATTTGCAAAAAAAGATAGAGGCAATCGGAAAATAATGGCAATGCAGTAAATGGTAATATTTTTAATTTCTTTGGTTTCGAAATATTCAGAGATGGAATATTTATTCTAAATTAAGATTTAATATGAAGGAAAGTAATTATATATATAATCAAGTTTGCTTGGAAAATTTTGAAGTTATGGTAATTAATTATTTATGGATTTTTAATATTAATATTTACAAAAAAAATGGAGTCAATTGGAAAAACAAATGGCAATGCAGTGCATGGTAATATTTTTAATTGCTTAATTTCGGGGAATGTCTTTCCTCTTTATCAATCATCACAACATAAAGGCCATTTCCCCATTTCTGACTTCTCTATCTCCATTAATGGAGAGGCCGCTTATCGTAGTATCAGACTCAGAGGTTCGTCTAGACTTTATGCTCAATTCCAAATGCCGAGCCAACGTCCGCCTCAGGTCTCTTTCCGCCACTACCCCAATAGCATTCAAGGTCCAAACTTCATCGCCGCACAAGTTCCTTGTTAACCCACCAACTGGGCTTATCCCTCCTTCATCCTCTACCATCTTTCAAATCATACTCAGACCACAAACCCATCTCCCATCCTCTTTGCCTCGTTCTCCCTCCGACCGTTTCCTCCCAATTCATCCGATTTGACTAACCCCGATTCTCTCAACTCATGGTTCTCTTCCCTTCCTCTCTGGTCAACTCAAGATTTTAAGCTCAAGGTTGCCTGTTGGAAAGCTAATTGCATAACCCTGTTGGAAAAAGGAAAAAAATGTAAAAGATTGTTTAGAATATCATGAAGATAAAAGAGAGAGAAACAAAAAAAAAAAACATCTTGAAATGCGCACATATCATGTTACTGACATGGAGTTTCATTCTGTCAGAGTTAGGAGGGTATGAGAGTAGGTTGGATCTTCATATGATCTCCAGAAGTGAAGTTTGGTTGTGTCTCCTCAAAGCTATCATAGATAATACACAAATCAACACGTTCAAACAATTTGATGTTCTTGGCATTAGCTGAGAGAACAACAATGGTTAGCTTAACGGAAAAGTTGCACACTTTCAAAACAATTTCCTGCGAAGGATTTGTTTGTTTAACATAATAGCTTAGATCACATGTAGAAAGCGAAATTTATGTTTATATTAATTTACCAATTGCAAAATGGGTTGCTCTTTGGAAACTAATTATGGCGTTTGTATCAGTCCCTTGGTTATCGGGCAGAGTTGTTACAGACTCCTTCCAGCGAACCAATCACACCAATTAATAAAAAACGAAACGGTCAAACACGTGCTATTTCACATTGCCACCCTTGCTTGCGGTGCATACAATGCTCTCGCCATTCTCTGGAGACAGAACGGTAAGGCCTTCATCGGCTCTTAACATCTTCTGGTCTTAAATTGTGTAGAAATAAACAATTCCTCTCAAATGGTTGCGACATAGCGGGCTGGTTTAGTGAATCAGTGTGATAAAATACGCTGATTCAAGGAGAGGAGAGGAGAGGTGAAGAGAAAAAAGACGGTGACCTCTTTAGGAGGAACAGTAGGATGTGTAGTCAGCGGACACCACATAATTTAAAATTTCAAAAGAGGCTCCACCTAAAAAGAAATGTATGGACAAGCATATCTTCCCCTTTGAAGATCAAAATTCATGCATCCTTCCTATTCAGAAACAATATGCACGCTTTCCTCTTCTGAGAGCCATCTGCGCGCCACCTTCCTTTTCTGCAACAACTTGGGCAGCAAGTTGCACATGGGCAGCATCTTGGGCAGCCTCTACACTAATTAGGAAGTAAGGTCAGCATCTAAACTTATTTAGGAAGCACAATCTGCGCCTCTTTCCCTTTCCGAGACCAAACCGCGCGCACCAACTTCTTTCCGCAAAGCATTCGCGCGCAGCCTTCCTTCTGAAGCCGAAAAACGCGATTCTTTCCTTTTCAGACATAACTTGGGCAGAAAATACCTCTTGGGCAGTAAGTATGACCTAGGGCAACACTTTTCAACTATAAAAAGCCACATAAGGAGCCTCTACATGGTCCTTAAGCCCTCCTTGGGAGACACCTACGAAATTCACATCTCTTCTTCTACCTTTCTTCTTTTATTTTATTTTTAGTTTTGTTTCAGCCATGAGAGGCTGAAATCTTTAATTCTAGTTGAGGATTGGTTGAAACTAAGGTTGTTTAATGGGTTGTGAGATCTGAACATAAATTATTGTCTTTGGTTTTGTTCAATATTTATGCAATTGATGCTTTAATTATATGATTACTTTGTTGTTTTGATCAAATTGGCCACTTGATTTTAATTGCAAAGTTAATTGATTGTTAGTTGGGATTATTTTTAGTCCGTAATTGCTGGAAATATTCTGACCTTAGAACACTTGGGATAAAACCCAAGAAAATTGCATGATCTAGCATTATCTCCATACGTTTGGGTAGCTAGGATTGGATCTCTTTATTTCTTTATGCAATTGACAATTGTTTTGATGCCTATGGCCCAAAGACGTTCATTGGCAATTTGTTAATTAGTAATTAATTAGAGGACGTTCCCTAATTAATTTAATCATAAGGAGAGACATGGTGATGAGAAGCGTCTTCCACCCCCATAACTAATCTATTGAACTAATCAAGATAATCTAAGTTTCAATGATCAACCCAAACAACCAAAGTGGATCCATATCTTCAACTAGGCTTTTCTCATATTGATTTCCTATTTTATTTTAACTATTTGCTTTCTATTATTACTCTCATTATTAGTTACTACAATCAATCTCAAACCCCCCCATTTTACTTTTATTGCAATTTATTTTTATTCTGCTTCCAGTTTATCTCATTTGATCCCACTTTCAGTCTTTTATCTCATCTTTAATTTATTATTGTTTCAGTTCATTTTATTGGTCTTGTTGAGAAAAATAAATAGGTAATCAATTCTCTGTGGATTCGATCCTTTCACCACTATCTGCAGTTGTAAAATTGTTGATAACCAGGAAGGTTATTTTTGACCGGCTTCGACAACCGCGAGTCAACGATGGAGCCAATTTGGAAAAAATAGCAATGCAGCACATGATAATATTTTTAATTCCTTTGTTTCGGGGATGTTCACAGATGAAATAATTATTCTAAATTAGGATTTAGTAAGAAAGAAAGTAATTATATATATAGTCAAGTTTACTGGGAAAGGTTTGAAGTTATGGTAATTAATTATTTATGGGTTTTTAATATTAATATTTGCAAAAAAAGATGGAGTCAATCGGGAAAAAATGGCAATGTAGCACATGGTAATATTTTTAATTTCTTGGTTTCGGAATGTTCAGAGATGAAATATTTATTCTAAATTAAGATTTAATATGAAGGAAAATAATTATATATATAGTCAAGTTTGCTTGGAAAGATTTGAAGTTATGGTAATTAATTATTTATGGGTTTTTAATATTAATATTTGCAAAAACGATGGAGCCAATCGGGAAAAAATGGCAATGCAGCACATGGTAATATTTTTAATTTCTTGGTTTCGGGATGTTCAGAGATGAAATATTTATTCTAAATTAAGATTTAATATGAAGGAAAGTAATTATATATATAGTCAAGTTTGCTTGGAAAGATTTGAAGTTATGGTAATTAATTATTTATGGGTTTTTAATATTAATATTTGCAAAAAAAGATGGAGCCAATCGGGAAAAAAATGGCAATGCAGCACATGGTAATATTTTTAATTTCTTGGTTTCGGGATGTTCAGAGATGAAATATTTATTCTAAATTAAGATTTAATATGAAGGAAAGTAATTATATATATAGTCAAGTTTGCTTGGAAAGATTTGAAGTTATGGTAATTAATTATTTATGGGTTTTTAATATTAATATTTGCAAAAACGATGGAGCCAATCGGGAAAAAATGGCAATGCAGCACATGGTAATATTTTTAATTTCTTGGTTTCAAGATGTTCAGAGATGAAATATTTATTCTAAATTAAGATTTAATATGAAGGAAAGTAATTATATATATAGTCAAGTTTGCTTGGAAAGATTTGAAGTTATGGTAATTAATTATTTATGGGTTTTTAATATTAATATTTGCAAAAACGATGGAGCCAATCGGGAAAAAATGGCAATGCAGCACATAGTAATATTTTTAATTTCTTGGTTTCAGGATGTTCAGAGATGAAATATTTATTCTAAATTAAGATTTAATATGAAGGAAAGTAATTATATATATAGTCAAGTTTGCTTGGAAAGATTTGAAGTTATGGTAATTAATTATTTATGGGTTTTTAATATTAATATTTGTAAAAACGATGGAGCCAATTGGGAAAAAATAGCAATGCAGCACATGGTAATATTTTTAATTCCTTGGTTTCGGGGATGTTCAGAGATGAAATATTTATTATAAATTAGGATTTAGTAAGAAAGAAAGTAATTATATATATAGTCAAGTTTACTTGGAAAGATTTGAAGTTATGGTAATTAATTATTTATGGTTTTTAATATTAATATTTGCAAAAAAAGATGGAGCCAATCGGAAAAAAATGGCAATGCAGCACATGGTAATATTTTTAATTTCTTGGTTTCAGGATGTTCAGAGATGGAATATTTATTCTAAATTAAGATTTAATATGAAGGAAAGTAATTATATATATAGTCTAGTTTACTTGAAAAGATTTGAAGTTATGGTAATTAATTATTTATGGGTTTTTAATATTAATATTTGCAAAACAAGATAGAGGCAATCGGGAAATAATGGCAATGCAGTAAATGGTAATATTTTTAATTTCTTTGGTTTCGAAATATTCAGAGATGAAATATTTATTCTAAATTAAGATTTAATATGAAGGAAAGTAATTATATATATAATCAAGTTTGCTTGGAAAAATTTGAAGTTATGGTAATTAATTATTTATGGATTTTTAATATTAATATTTACAAAAAAAATGGAGTCAATTGGAAAAAAAAAATGGTAATGCAGTGCATGGTAATATTTTTAATTGCTTAATTTCGGGGAATGTCTTTCCTCTTTATCAATCATCACAACATAAAGGCCATTTCCCCATTTCTGACTTCTCTATCTCCATTAATGGAGAGGCCGCTTATCGTAGTATCAGACTCGGAGGTTCGTCTAGACTTTATGCTCAATTCCAAATGCCGAGCCAACGTCCGCCTCAGGTCTCTTTCCGCCACTACCCCAATAGCATTCAAGGTCCAAACTTCATCGCCGCACAAGTTCCTTGTTAATCCACCAACTGGGCTTATCCCTCCTTCATCCTCTACCATCTTTCAAATCATACTCAGACCACAAACCCATCTCCCATCCTCTTTGCCTCGTTCTCCCTCCGACCGTTTCCTCCCAATTCATCCGATTTGACTAACCCCGATTCTCTCAACTCATGGTTCTCTTCCCTTCCTCTCTGGTCAACTCAAGATTTTAAGCTCAAGGTTGCCTGTTGGAAAGCTAATTGCATAACCCTGTTGGAAAAAGGAAAAAAATGTAAAAGATTGTTTAGAATATCATGAAGATAAAAGAGAGAGAAACAAAAAAAAAAAAACATCTTGAAATGCGCACATATCATGTTACTGACATGGAGTTTCATTCTGTCAGAGTTAGGAGGGTATGAGAGTAGGTTGGATCTTCATATGATCTCCAGAAGTGAAGTTTGGTTGTGTCTCCTCAAAGCTATCATAGATAATACACAAATCAACACGTTCAAACAATTTGATGTTCTTGGCATTAGCTGAGAGAACAACAATGGTTAGCTTAACGGAAAAGTTGCACACTTTCAAAACAATTTCCTGCGAAGGATTTGTTTGTTTAACATAATAGCTTAGATCACATGTAGAAAGCGAAATTTATGTTTATATTAATTTACCAATTGCAAAATGGGCTGCTCTTTGGAAACTAATTATGGCGTTTGTATCAGTCCCTTGGTTATCGGGCAGAGTTGTTACAGACTCCTTCCAGCGAACAAATCACACCAATTAATAAAAAACGAAACGGTCAAACACGTGCTATTTCACATTGCCACCCTTGCTTGCGGTGCATACAATGCTCTCGCCATTCTCTGGAGACAGAACGGTAAGGCCTTCATCCTTCATCGGCTCTTAACATCTTCTGGTCTTAAATTGTGTAGAAATAAACAATTCCTCTCAAATGGTTGCGACATAGCGGGCTGGTTTAGTGAATCAGTGTGATAAAATACGCTGATTCAAGGAGAGGAGAGGAGAGGTGAAGAGAAAAAAGACGGTGACCTCTTTAGGAGGAACAGTAGGATGTGGAGTCAGCGGACACCACATAATTTAAAATTAGCTGAGTGAAGGAAATTGTAAATTTAAAAACAAAAAGCCAAAAAGAAAACCGAGGAATGGTTTCGTTTTCTTCTTGATGTAGAAATTCGTGCAATTACCCAGCTAATGGATTGCATCATCTGCAAATAAACACACAGTAGAGACTGTTAACCTAGATGATACTGAAAATTGCAATTTAACTTCAACAAATGTGAGATAAAAGGGACTGAACATCACCATAGAGGAGTTTCACTTTCCGTTCATAAACGATAACAATTTCACCTGAGAAGAGAAAAGAAAACATTCTAGTCAGTGATCTCCAATCAGAAATCGATTACAAAATAGATTGTAAAAAAGGATATTAGAATGCCAGAGAGCCTAAGCGCCATTGGTACATAGGGATTCAAAATCTGTTCATTGTAAACAAACATGGAAACATTATACTCATTGCCCGAGATTGGAAACTCTGACTTCAGTCGGTCTGGCCTACTCGATTGGAGATGGAGTTGAACACTAATGTATTATCTTACATAGTTAACTTTGATGAATTTTGAATCTAAGGGCTCAATTATGATTCTATGCAAGCGACCAGCAGTAATCATTTAGATTAATTGAATTTAATATAATTTATTCATCTCACACTTTTAGTACGTTAATTAATAAACATGCAATTCACTTATAATTTTGGTATACGATAAATTTAAATTTACTAATCTAATACTGCCAAAAAAAATCTTGTTAACTAATAACTACATGCTCATGGGTCACAAGCATGGATCATCGGATTCGGTTGGGCAATTACTGAAAGCTCATTTAATTTATTTGGGCCGGGTCAATTTCAATGGGCAATTTCCACCGGGCCGAACCTAGATAGTAAAAAGTAGATTGTCGTTTGAGCATTACTTTCAATACGTCGAATAGAAATTGCTAAAAAAACATAATCATTATTTTTTTTAATCGTAAAATTTCCAAACAAATAAATATTTCCAAACTAATTTTCAATAGCATTTAAAATTATTTTTTGATGTGTCACTTGAAATAAATCATATATGAATTATAGTTTTACTTAAAATTATTTATTAAATTAAAAAGAATTAATTTTTCATTTTCAATTTAAAAATTGGTAAAAAAATAAATTAAGTTAAATTTTTACAAATTTCTTGATTTGAAACATGAAGTGAAAGGAAAAGGTTAAACTTATTTCAAACAAAATAAACAAGTCAATAAACATAAGTTCAACATTTTATGAAAATTCAACTGTTGTAAATTTATAAAATAATAAATAAGTAGGGGTGTAAACGAATCGAGTCGAGCCAAATTTTGAAGAGTTCAAGCTTGTTAGAATTCAAAACGCCATAAAGCAATGAAACCATGCAAGTTTGTTCACATTTACCAGTAGGAATTGAAGAGAAGAGAAATGAAGTAAAATATCCTCCTCCTCACAATATCCAAAAAGGTTGATAAAATTCTTGTGATTCACTTTTGATAATGTCTCAATCTGAAAGAAAATATCTGAAGGAATTAGAAAACGAGGTTGCATCATAAGTCCTTATAGTTCAATGTGATTAGCTCATAAAGTACCTTCTTCCTAAATTGAACTTCCAAATGCTTAGGCCAATCCTTGGAAGATGTTACTGCAACTGAGGCCACAGCTATTTCAATGCCACTGGACAATGTTCCCTTGTACAGTGTACCAATTGGTGAAGAACCAATTACACTACTGAAATCTTCACAGCCTGCTTCAAGCTCAGATCTTTTTTAAGCTTCGATACACCTGAAATGCAAATCTTGAGTCATGCAAGTAGATAGCCAAAAAGGGTTGAACACGGACACACCATATGGAAGAAAGATGTGGAGCAGCTTACACTCTAGATGCACATGTAAAATGGTTTGAAGTTTGAAACCTCACACCCTCGTACAAAATATAACTTTTCCACTTGGGAAGAAGAATTACCAGTTACAAATGCTTTCTGAAGTTGCCCACTCAATCCTGTGGCCCAAGGTTTGACAGTAGCCTTGTTAATTTTATACACATAGAAGATGACAATGGACATGGCAAGTAGAGCTCCCCCTATGGCACCAGCAATTACAGAAACATGTTTTTTTGATGAGGAAGGTTTTCTAGGATTATTAGAGGATGGAGGAGTTGGAACTAGAAGAGGATTTGAAGCAGAACCATTAGGTGAAGCAGAAGGGGGATTTGGTTCCAGTGGAGTTGGAAGAGAAACAACTGCAGGGGGAGAAGAGGGTGCCGGATTTGGTTCCGGTGGAGGAGATTGAATGGAGTTATTTACAGGGGGAGAAGGCAAAAGCGAAAATGGTGGGGCTACAGATCTAGGTGGAGCCTTTCCAGATTCAGAAGGTGCTTCTGGAACAGAGAAACGACTTCTTAAATATGGTGATTCATTCACTCGAGGGGCATTGGCCACTTGCAGCTGTCGCTTGTTAATTGCATTTTCAGTTTGCACAGCATTCCTGTAAAAAATATGGGGGACAAAGGCATAATGTAAGTATGTAACAGCATGGAACAACAAAGAAATTACACAAATACAGAGAAGGGGAAGGGAAGGGAGGGGGGGAATGCAAGACAATTTCATTTCATGAAAACAATGAATTGTTTGTCACAGAGGGGCCATTCCTTTTCTCAACGTCCCCCATAAAGGAGAAATTCCATCAGATGGTTCACCAAAAGGTGCCCAAGAACCTAAAACAATGTTAGTGCCACTAAAATTGTCTCAGATTTACAGTAGACTACCAGAAAAATGTCTTATCTTGACCCATACGAGAATATTCAACTGACATACCGTAAGGCAGATCTTTCATTGTAAGATGGTCCTTTAGCTGCACTAGCTAGTTGGTTTTCATCTACTTGAAATTCAGAATGTGTTTCTAGTCGATGAATTTCAGGTGATAAATTGCTGAGAAGCCTGTTGTTGTCCAGGAGACTAAAACATATGCACAAAAAAAATGGAGTTCATATACTAATGGAAGCAAAAGATAATCTCAATGGAGGAAAAAAATTGTTCAACATTATCAACTTACAGGATTGTCAAAGAGAGACTACTGTCAAGGACGGGAGGGAGTGGCCCACTGAAGTTATTATTTCCAAAATCTAGCACCTCCAACTCCTTCAACTCTCCAATCCCTTCAGGAATGATGCCAGTAAAAGAATTGTTGTGCAAAATGCTGCAGCAGAACATTAAGCCATATGACCAAAGGCAAAAAAATTCTGAATCAAAGGACAGAAGGTAAATTTATGTTGCCTAGTTGATACTTACATAGACTTTATGCGAACAAGGTTTCTGAGGTCAGGTGCTAGTGTTCCTCCAAGATAAAGATCTTTCAAGTTCCTGAATATTACATATTTTTCTTTAGAATAAAATAGAGAGCTTATCAGCAAGTAGTATCACGTTTAAAATAACCATTAACTACAAAGAGAGTAACACTGATTTTCTTTTCAAGTTTTACTCAATCTGAGCTGATTCCATTAAGTTCTAATCAAAATAAACCGAACTTGGAAACCAAAGCACGAGTTAAGGATTCTGATTCAAGTTGCAAAGTTTACATATCACCAGGGAACCCAAAAGGTTCCCAGGCACAGCAGCACCTGATGTGATATAGTTTTGAAAAATGTTCTCACAATGCTGCAGACTGCAGCCAAAAGGGCAATCAACAGAACATGTAATCCATAGATCAAGCAGCATAAATTATAGTAATAGAGTTACTTTGATCTGATAGAGTCATCCAAAAAAGTAAACTGGAAACCAACGGATGACTTCTCAAAACTGCAAAGTAATAGCTAGAACACACTTTAAACTTGCCATCCAAAACCAAAAGGTTATGTATTTTTCATCGCTGACTCGCATGATTAGCTTCAGAAATTACAAATTTTATCAAAAAAATGCATCTCGAGCCTCAAAACTTTTCCCTTAATTTTTCCAGTATCAGAACAGAAAATAAAACGAAAACAAAAGGCCAAAATTTTTCAGCAGAGAGAAAAGATACATACAATTCGACAACTTTGCCATCAGAGCACTCAACTCCAAACCAATAACACGGATTAACAACTCCATCCTCATCCTTCCAATTCTTCAACGCGTCGTACGGATCACTCACTATTCTTTCTCTAAACTTCAATAACGCTAAACCTGCAAACAGACCACCAAATTTCACCAACCATTCTTCTCCACTTTCCCAAGAAACAAACAGAAAACCATATGTAGCTATATACCTTCGTCGTTGAGCGACCAGCACAAAATAAAGTTCCGGTAGAGCAAAAAGAGAAGAAGAACTCTAAATCTGATGAATTTCCAGGAGCAAAAAGAGAAGAAAATAAACATCATAATCTTTATGAATATTTAAAATATTTTTCAAATTAAAAATATTATAAATAAAAATATTCTCTCCTAGCGTTATTATTTTTTAATTAAAATTTTAACGAGCTACCACAGAATATTTTTATTAATTAACGACTTTTTTTTTCAGATTAACAATTCATATAATAATTTTTTTATATGCTTCTACATGTTTTTATAATATATATAATAATGTAAGTTTTCCTCTGTACTCCTTTTGTAACTCGGTACTCTCGCCTTTTCCTCTTTTTTAAACCTAACTTCTTATTTTTCCTTCTCCATAAGAAACGATCTGCTTCAATTAACTATCGATAAATAAGAAAATATAGTTGTCCCTAATAATTTAAGAGTCAACAACAGGAAAGCGGCTCATCCCGTCAAAGATCGGAATAAGAAAAAACAATGATCGTTTAAGATATGTTTATGTGTATATATATATATATATAAAGAATTTAAAATTGGACTCACAAATTTAATATGGTAAGTGCATTTAAGTAAATTTGATAGAACTCTCATATTCTAGTCTCTCAATTTCTAATCCCCATTCTAAAAAAAAAAATTAAAATTATTTACTTATTCAAATTTTTATAATAAAGCATGTTAAATTTAATTTTAAATTAATTTTTTTTATAAATTTGACTAATATGTATTTAAGTTAATAATTTTCTCAATGATATTTTCTAAAGCATATTATAGTAGCTATCCATGATTTGTTTTTTTTATGTTGAATATTCTTCAATAGGTATGGTGTATGACTGAAATACTGCATTTTCTTTTTATGTAATAGAAATTAGAAATCGCTTATGTTTGCAAAAAAACAAAGAAAAAGAGAAAAAAAAGGAGAAATAGTATCACAGGGACTTGTTAGAAAAATAATAAACAAAAATCAACAAGTATAGATTTACAAGTTTCACAAATAATTCATAAATCATCAAACACTTGCTGCTAAGTTTATAAACATCTGTGGCAAAAAAAAAGTCTATAAACATCTAATCAAACAAATCCCATCAAATAAAAGAACCCAAATAGGAAGATCCCCACTTTCCTGTATTTCATTTTTTTCTAAAATGGAAAATAAGCAAAAGAAAAAACACCAATATTATTTTATTTCTATATTTCCTATTGTGGATAGAGGGCTAAGTTGACATACGTCGCCGCTTCACGGGATAACATATGCCGCACTTAATCAGACCGTTTACATTGCACGGGATAACATAGGCGGGATAACATAGGCCGCACTTAATCAGACCGGATGTGCAGGTCCTAAACCCATGCTTCTCAGAGTAGATCTTATGGCTGCCATTCAATCAGCTTACTCAACTCACCACTCTCATTCATCTCCTTGATCTCCTCGGCCCCGCCAACATACTTCCCTCCTAAGAAAACTGCAGGTAACCTAACTTTTTTGGACGCAGTAGAGTGGCTGAGATCACCAAGTAGGGCTCACACCTCCCTAAGACGTCCGCCGGAGCCACCTTCACCAAGGTACTTCTCCTGCTTATCTTTCAAAGATATCAATGCCATTCTCTTAGAAGAACAAAATGAATCCAAATCCCAACCCCAAACCCCCAGAAGACCCTCCATTTTCCACCGTGCCTCCCCACTCCACTGCCACCACCGCAACCACTCTAAAACATTCATAATTTCACCACCTCCTAACCAGGGTGAAATTATGAATGTTTTAGAGTGGTTGCGGTGGAGTGGGGAGGCAATCCGGACACGGTGGAAAATGGAGGGTCTTATGGGGGTTTGGGGTTGGGATTTGGATCCATTTTGTTCTTCTAAGAGAATGGCATTGATATCTTTGAAAGATGAGCAGGAGAAGTACCTTGGTGAAGGTGGCTCCGCCGGCAGTCTCAGGGAGGTGTGAGCCCTACTTGGTGATCTCAGCCACTCTAGCCACATTATATATAGAGAGAGAGAATGGAAGAGACATGAGACTAGTTAGGGTTACAAAGTAGGACTTGTCACACCCAAACCCAAAACTGTAAAGATGGATATGACCAGGAAAACTGACAGAACCTCCCCTGATATTTATAATATAAAAACAGGTAACCTGCTATAATTCCAAAACATTAAGCTCAATTCATAAAATATTTACAATCAAATATGTTTATATATATTTTTAAGAAAATTTGGGCAGTATCTCGGCATAGCTAGACCTCCCAAAAATACCCAAACTCAACAAAAATACTCAATAAGCTGTAAATATTATTTAAATCAACCTAAGAAAATCATTAATCCAAAAATAAATATAAAACCCCATTGATTGGATCTAACTAAAACATAACCCATTTTTATTCTCAAATCACTAAAATCACTATGAAAAGGTAAAGAAAATAAATTATATCGTAAAAATTGAATAAAAGGGATAAAACTCACATACCCAATTTTGGAACCTCTAGAAGAAATTATTGAATTTCTTAACAGGATATAGGTTTAAAACAGGATCTGGGTTGATTGGGTTGAGAAGGAGGAGATTTGGATTTAAAAGAGGAATTTTTTTTTTTTTTATATATATTTTTGCAGAGCTTTTGCTCTTTTGCTGGAGGAGGAAGACGGGTTTCTGGTTTCGGGAATGTTTCGGGACATTCCCGAAACCAGTGCTTTAATGCTCAATTTTCCCTTTTTTTTTTTTTTTTTTTTAATAAAATTAATAGGCCTGGGCCTAGGCCTTATAGGACTGGACCGGGCCTTTGGTGCTATTAAAGAAAGGGATTCTATAACTTTAACAATGGAGTGTCTGATCAAATGCTTGATTCATCATTGGTTTAAATCTTCGGAGGTCTTTAAAAATATTAGATATTCTCAATATTTATTCTAAATTTGAATTAAGCAAGAAGGAAAGTAATTATATATAAAGTCAAGTTTGCTTGGAAAAATTTGAAGTTATGGTAATTAATTATTTGAGTTTTTAATATTAATATTTGCAAAAAAGATGTCAGCCAATTGGGAAAAAATTACAATGCAGTACATGGTAATATTTTTAATTCCTTGGTTTCGAGGATGTTCAGAGATATGAAATATTTATTCTAAATTTGGATTTACTAAGAAGGAAAGTAATTATATATATATAGTCAAGTTTGCTTGGAAAGATTTGAAGTTATGGTAATTAATTATTTATGGATTTTTAATATTAATATTTACAAAAAAAAATGGAGCTAATTGGAAAAAAATGGCAATGCAGCACATGGTAATATTTTTAATTTCTTTGTTTCGGGGATGTTCAGAGATATGAAATATTTATTATAAATTTGGATTTAGTAAGAAGGAAAGTAATTATATATATAGTCAAGTTTGCTTGGAAAAATTTGAAGTTATGGTAATTAATTATTTATGGGTTTTTAATATTAATATTTGCAAAAAAGATGAAGCAAATTAGAAAAGAATGGTAATGCAGCACATGGTAATATTTTTAATTTCTTGATTTCGGGGATATTCACTAGTAGCCAGAGGGGTGCATTGAGATCTGCCAATCCCTAAATAATTCTGTTTACGACTATAGAACTTAATTGTGCCATATGTATGAGCAAATGCATGTGCAGGAACAACTCAGAAATCATTATTGAAATTTTAATATCATTTCTAGAATAAAAGATGTCATAGGATCACAATGGTTTCTTCCCGCTACTTCCATCTTAGTAAGGAAAAAAATATTTTTTAGTGTATATGGTATAAGAAAACTAATTAATTTTTTAATTTTAAAAAATATATTAAAATATTTTTAATATTTTTTTAAAAAATAATAATTATTTTTTATTAATTTTAAGGTTAAATATTATAAAAGAATTTAAAATGTTATGAATATAAAAAATTAATTAATAAACTTTTTAAATATCTAAAATATTAATTAATAAATTTTTAAAATTATAAATATTAAATAGTAAAATATTTAATGAATAAAATTAACCTAATCCTTTACTAATAAATTTTTTAAAATATTTAAAATATTTTAATATATTTTTTAAAATTAAAATTTTTTATAAAAATTAAGTAATAATTTTTTCTTAATGCTTAATATTTTGATTTAGTGATTAAAAAAATAAATTATAAAAAATTATCTTTTATATTCAAGTAATCACTAACATAACTGCTATTCCCTACTAAATAAGGTGAATAATCAGTTAATAGTTTAATAAAACAGTTAATATTACAGAAAAAAGACTTTTATCATCAAATCTTATCCATATGCTTATATGATTTTTCCTAACCTCATCCTAAAATGAGTTAGATGAATAATCATCCGTCCTTAATAAGTGAGGCTACATTCAAAGTATCTAATTTGCATCCTAAAATTTTATTAAAAAATGAGAATTATCAGTATGGACTCACATTTAAAAATTAGAAAATGCGGAGCAAACAAAAGGAATTACATTCCCAATTGAGTCATGGTTCGGTTTTTATTTTGAATTTAAATAGTAATCTGTTAGGTTTTGAAGCAAAATTAAAATAAAATCAACATCAATTTAATTAAGTTGTTTTATTTTTCTTTAAATCAAATTAAAATTTGATGTATGTCACTTTTTTTTGCATGAAATCGTTGAATTGAAATCAATATTTAAGAATTTTAGAATATGGGCGTAAATCTCTAATTTCATCTTTCACGTTGACCTTAAATTGACCACCATGCATTACATTATTTATTTAAATTGAGTAGTAGCTTTTTATGATACAATATTTAAATTTATCTCGTATTTTTTTTAATGTTGTTTGTTATAAAATTGACAAAATAAAATAAGATAGAGTTTAATTTTTAAAATTTAATAAATGCTCACCCGAAAACATTCTACATATTAGTATATTGACTAATATTATTATTAATAAAATATTGTTTACTATAAAATTGACGAAAATGTTTTTTATAAACTAATAAATCAATAAATTGAGTTATTTTTAACTACATTTGATGGGAAGTATATATTTGGATCCAATTTATTATAGATTAATAAATTTTTAAAATTATAAATAATAAATTATATTATAAAATAATAAATAAAATTCACTTTAATATCTTTTTTTTTTTTTTGAAATAGGAGTTGGGGGAGTAGAACCTTAGACCTCTCAAGTCTATTAGGATGCATTTTCCACCAGGCTAAGTCTCGGAGTGCCTTTGATATCTATTAACTTCATAATAAATCTAATTCACTTAAAAATTTCTCCTTTTAATTTTTCCATTTTGGTTCAACTTGTGCACCACTAATCTATCCAAACCGGATTTTGATGAGTCAACTTTTAAAACTAAAATGGTTTTTAATAAATATATTTAAAACTAAATTTATGAGAGAAACATTTACAAACATCAATAAAATGTGTAATATAACTATTTTATATTTAATTTAATTATTTATTTTTAAAGTATAAACAATGATGTGATTTAACAAATGATATAAAATGAATTTCATTGTTCATCTCTCTAAAATAATAATGAAAGAACATTCACAAAAAACCACCCTATTGCAAAAAAAAAAATCTTGTTAACTAATAACTACATGCTCATGGGTCACAAGCATGGATCATCGGATTCGGTTGGGCAATTACTGAAAGCTCATTTAATTTATTTGGGTCGGGTCAATTTCAATGGGCAATTTCCACCGGGCCGAATCTAGATAGTAAAAAGTAGATTGTCGTTTGAGCATTACGTTCAATACGTCGAATAGAAATTGCTAAAAAAATATAATCATTATTTTTTTTAATCGTAAAATTTCCAAACAAATAAATATTTCCAAACTAATTTTCAATAGCATTTAAAATTATTTTTTGATGTGTCACTTGAAATAAATCATATATGAATTATAGTTTTACTTAAAATTATTTATTAAATTAAAAAGAATTAATTTTTCATTTTCAATTTAAAAATTGGTAAAAAAATAAATTAAGTTAAATTTTTACAAATTTCTTGATTTGAAACAGGAAGTGAAAGGAAAAAGTTAAACTTATTTCAAACAAAATAAACAAGTCAATAAACATAAGTTCAACATTTTATGAAAATTCAACTGTTGTAAATTTATAAAATAATAAATAAGTAGGGGTGTAAACGAATCGAGTCGAGCCAAATTTTGAAGAGTTCAAGCTTGTTAGAATTCAAAACGCCATAAAGCAATGAAACCATGCAAGTTTGTTCACATTTACCAGTAGGAATTGAAGAGAAGAGAAATGAAGTAAAATATCCTCCTCCTCACAATATCCAAAAAGGTTGATAAAATTCTTGTGATTCACTTTTGATAATGTCTCAATCTGAAAGAAAATATCTGAAGGAATTAGAAAACGAGGTTGCATCATAAGTCCTTATAGTTCAATGTGATTAGCTCATAAAGTACCTTCTTCCTAAATTGAACTTCCAAATGCTTAGGCCAATCCTTGGAAGATGTTACTGCAACTGAGGCCACAGCTATTTCAATGCCACTGGACAATGTTCCCTTGTACTGTGTACCAATTGGTGAAGAACCAATTACACTACTGAAATCTTCACAGCCTTCTTCAAGCTCAGATCTTTTTTAAGCTTCGGTACACCTGAAATGCAAATCTTGAGTCATGCAAGTAGATAGCCAAAAAGGGTTGAACACGGACACACCATATGGAAGAAAGATGTGGAGCAGCTTACACTCTAGATGCACATGTAAAATGGTTTGAAGTTTGAAACCTCACACCCTCGTACAAAATATAACTTTTCCACTTGGGAAGAAGAATTACCAGTTACAAATGCTTTCTGAAGTTGCCCACTCAATCCTGTGGCCCAAGGTTTGACAGTAGCCTTGTTAATTTTATACACATAGAAGATGACAATGGACATGGCAAGTAGTGCACCCCCTATGGCACCAGCAATTATAGAAACATGTTTTTTTGATGAGGAAGGTTTTCTAGGATTATTAGAGGATGGAGGAGTTGGAACTAGAAGAGGATTTGAAGCAGAACCATTAGGTGAAGCAGAAGGGGGATTTGGTTCCAGTGGAGTTGGAAGAGAAACAACTGCAGGGGGAGAAGAGGGTGCCGGATTTGGTTCCGGTGGAGGAGATTGAATGGAGTTATTTACAGGGGGAGAAGGCAAAAGCGAAAATGGTGGGGCTACAGATCTAGGTGGAGCCTTTCCAGATTCAGAAGGTGCTTCTGGAACAGAGAAACGACTTCTTAAATATGGTGATTCATTCACTCGAGGGGCATTGGCCACTTGCAGCTGTCGCTTGTTAATTGCATTTTCAGTTTGCACAGCATTCCTGTAAAAAATATGGGGGACAAAGGCATAATGTAAATATGTAACAGCATGGAACAACAAAGAAATTACACAAATACAGAGAAGGGGAAGGGAAGGGAGGGGGGGAATGCAAGACAATTTCATTTCATGAAAACAATGAATTGTTTGTCACAGAGGGGCCATTCCTTTTCTCAACGTCCCCCATAAAGGAGAAATTAAATCAGATGGTTCACCAAAAGGTGCCCAAGAACCTAAAACAATGTTAGTGCCACTAAAATTGTCTCAGATTTACAGTAGACTACCAGAAAAATGTCTTATCTTGACCCATACGAGAATATTCAACTGACATACCGTAAGGCAGATCTTTCATTGTAAGATGGTCCTTTAGCTGCACTAGCTAGTTGGTTTTCATCTACTTGAAATTCAGAATGTGTTTCTAGTCGATGAATTTCAGGTGATAAATTGCTGAGAAGCCTGTTGTTGTCCAGGAAACTAAAACATATGCACAAAAAAAATGGAGTTCATATACTAATGGAAGCAAAAGATAATCTCAATGGAGGAAAAAAATTGTTCAACATTATCAACTTACAGGATTGTCAAAGAGAGACTACTGTCAAGGACAGGAGGGAGTGGCCCACTGAAGTTATTATTTCCAAAATCTAGCCCCTCCAACTCCTTCAACTCTCCAATCCCTTCAGGAATGATGCCAGTAAAAGAATTGTTGTGCAAAATGCTGCAGCAGAACATTAAGCCATATGACCAAAGGCAAAAAAATTCTGAATCAAAGGACAGAAGGTAAATTTATGTTGCCTAGTTGATACTTACATAGACTTTATGCGAACAAGGTTTCTGAGGTCAGGTGCTAGTGTTCCTCCAAGATAAAGATCTTTCAAGTTCCTGAATATTACATATTTTTCTTTAGAATAAAATAGAGAGCTTATCAGCAAGTAGTATCACGTTTAAAATAACCATTAACTACAAAGAGAGTAACACTGATTTTCTTTTCAAGTTTTACTCAATCTGAGCTGATTCCATTAAGTTCTAATCAAAATAAACCGAACTTGGAAACCAAAGCACGATTTAAGGATTCTGATTCAAGTTGCAAAGTTTACATATCACCAGGGAACCCAAAAGGTTCCCAGGCACAGCAGCACCTGATGTGATATAGTTTTGAAAAATGTTCTCACAATGCTGCAGACTGCAGCCAAAAGGGCAATCAACAAAACATGTAATCCATAGATCAAGCAGCATAAATTATAGTAATAGAGTTACTTTGATCTGATAGAGTCATCCAAAAAAGTAAACTGGAAACCAACGGATGACTTCTCAAAACTGCAAAGTAATAGCTAGAACACACTTTAAACTTGCCATCCAAAACCAAAAGGTTATGTATTTTTCATCGCTGACTCGCATAATCAGCTTCAGAAATTACAAATTTTATCAAAAAAATGCATCTCGAGCCTCAAAACTTTTCCCTTAAATTTTCCAGTATCAGAACAGAAAAGAAAACGAAAACAAAAGGCCAAAATTTTTCAGCAGAGAGAAAAGATACATACAATTCGACAACTTTGCCATCAGAGCACTCAACTCCAAACCAATAACACGGATTAACAACTCCATCCTCATCCTTCCAATTCTTCAACGCGTCGTACGGATCACTCACTATTCTTTCTCTAAACTTCAATAACGCTAAACCTGCAAACAGACCACCAAATTTCACCAACCATTCTTCTCCACTTTCCCAAGAAACAAACAGAAAACCATATGTAGCTATATACCTTCGTCGTTGAGCGACCAGCAGAAAATAAAGTTCTGGTAGAGCAAAAAAGAGAAGAAGAACTCTAAATCTGATGAATTTCCAGGAGCAAAAAGAGAAGAAAATAAACATCATAATCTTTAGGAATATTTAAAATATTTTTCAAATTAAAAATATTATAAATAAAAATATTCTCTCCTAGCGTTATTATTTTTTAATTAAAATTTTAACGAACTACCACAGAATATTTTTATTAATTAACGACTTTTTTTCTCAGATTAACAATTCATATAATAATTTTCTTATATGCTTCTACATGTTTTTATAATATATATATAATAATGTAAGTTTTCCTCTGTACTCCTTTTATAACTCGATACTCTCGCCTTTTCCTCTTTTTTAAACCTAACTTCTTATTTTTTCTTCTCCATGAGAAACTATCTGCTTCAATTAACTATCCATAAATAAGAAAATATAGTTGTCCCTATTAATTTAAGAGTCAACAAAAGTAAAGCGGCTCATCCCGTCAAGGATCGGAATAAGAAAAAACAATGATCGTTTAAGATATGTTAATGTATATATATATATATATATATATAAAGAATTTAAAATTGGACTCACAGATTTAATATGGTAAGTGCATTTAAGTAAATTTGATAGAACTCTCATATTCTAGTCTCTCAATTTCTAATCCCCATTCTAAAAAAAAAAATTAAAATTATTTACTTATTCAAATTTTTATAATAAAGCATGTTAAATTTAATTTTAAATTAATTTTTTTTATAAATTTGACTAATATGTATTTAAGTTAATAATTTTCTCAATGATATTTTCTAAAGCATATTATAGTAGCTATCCATGATTTGTTTTTTTATGTTGAATATTCTTCAATAGGTATGGTGTATGACTGAAATACTGCATTTTCCTTTTATGTAATAGAAATTAGAAATCGCTTATGTTTGCAAAAAACAAAGAAAAAGAGAAAAAAAAGGAGAAATAGTATCACAGGGACTTGTTAGAAAAATAATAAACAAAAATCAACAAGTAAAGATTTACAAGTTTCACAAATAATTCATAAATCATCAAACACTTGCTGCTAAGTTTATAAACATCTGTGGTAAAAAAAAAGTCTATAAACATCTAATCAAACAAATCCCATCAAATAAAAGAACCCAAATAGGAAGATCCCCACTTTCCTGTATTCCATTTTTTTCTAAAATAGAAAATAAGCAAAAGAAAAAACACCAATATTATTTTATTTCTATATTTCCTATTGTGGATAGAGGGCTAAGTTGACATACCTCGCCGCTTCACGGGATAACATATGCCGCACTTAATCAAACCGTTTACATTGCACGGGATAACATAGGCCGCACTTAATCAGACCGGATGTGCAGGTCCTAAACCCATGCTTCTCAGAGTAGATCTTATGGCTGCCATTACTGTGCACAAAGAACATATCTCAGCCCTCCACAAACATCACAGACGCTATTAAATTTAATTTTAATATTGTTTCCTACAAACGGTAACCCACCAATCAGCTTACTCAACTCACCACTCTCATTCATCTCCTTGATCTCCTCGGCCCCGCCAACATACTTCCCTCCTAAGAAAACTGCAGGTAACCTAACTTTTTTGGACACAGTAGAGTGGCTGAGATCACCAAGTAGGGCTCACACACGTCCGCCGGAGCCACCTTCACCTAGGTACTTCTCCTGCTCATCTTTCAAAGATATCAATGCCATTCTCTTAGAAGAACAAAATGGATCCAAATCCCAACCCCAAACCCCCAGAAGACCCTCCATTTTCCACTGCGCCTCCCCACTCCACTGCCACCACCGCAACCACTCTAAAACATTCATAATTTAACCAGGGTGAAATTATGAATGTTTTAGAGTGGTTGCGGTGGAGTGGGGAGGCGATCCGGACACGGTGAAAAATGGAGGGTCTTATGGGGGTTTGGGGTTGGGATTTGGATCCATTTTGTTCTTCTAAGAGAATGGCATTGATATCTTTGAAAGATGAGCAGGAGAAGTACCTTGGTGAAGGTGGCTCCGCCGGCCGTCTCAGGGAGGTGTGAGCCCTACTTGGTGATCTCAGCCACTCTAGCCACATTATATATAGAGAGAGAGAATGGAAGAGACATGAGACTAGTTAGGGTTACAAAGTAGGACTGGACCGGGCCCTTTGGTGCTATTAAAGAAAGGGATTCTATAACTTTAACAATAGAGTGTCTGATCAAATTCTTGATTCATCATTGGTTTAAATCTTCGGAGGTCTTTAAAAATATTAGATATTCTCAATATTTATTCTAAATTTGAATTTAGTAAGAAGGAAAGTAATTATATATAAAGTCAAGTTTGCTTGGAAAAATTTGAAGTTATGGTAATTAATTATTTATGAGTTTTTAATATTAATATTTGCAAAAAAGATGTCAGCCAATTGGGAAAAAATGACAATGCAGTATATGGTAATATTTTTAATTCCTTGGTTTCGAGGATGTTCAGAGATATGAAATATTTATTCTAAATTTGGATTTAGTAAGAAGGAAAGTAATTATATATATAGTCAAGTTTGCTTGGAAAAATTTAAAGTTATGGTAATTAATTATTTATGGGTTTTTAATATTAATATTTGCAAAAAAGATGGAGCAAATTAGGAAAAAATGGTAATGCAGCACATGTAATATTTTTAATTTCTTGATTTCGGGGATATTCACCAGTAGCCAGAGGGGTGCATTGAGATCTGCCAATCCCTAAATAATTTTTCTCAGCTAATGTGGAGAACTCCAATAAATTCTGTTTACGACTATAGAACTTAATTGTGCCATATGTATGAGCAAATGCATGTGCAGGAACAACTCAGAAATCATTATTGAAATTTTAATATCATTTCTAGAATAAAAGATGTCATAGGATCACAGTGGTTTCTTCCCGCTACTTCCATCTTAGTAAGGAAAAAAAATATTTTTTAGTGTATATGGTATAAGAAAACTAATTAATTTTTTAATTTTAAAAAATATATTAAAATATTTTTAATATTTTTTTAAAAAATAATAATTATTTTTTATTAATTTTAAGGTTAAATATTATAAAAGAATTTAAAATGTTATGAATATAAAAAATTAATTAATAAACTTTTTAAATATCTAAAATATTAATTAATAAATTTTTAAAATTATAAAAATTAAATAGTAAAATATTTAATGAATAAAATTAACCTAATCATTTACTAATAAATTTTTTAAAATATTTAAAATATTTTAATATATTTTTTAAAATTAAAATTTTTTATAAAAATTAAGTAATAATTTTTTCTTAATGCTTAATATTTTGATTTAGTGATTAAAAAAATAAATTATAAAAAATTATTTTTATATTCAACTAATCACTAACATAACTACTATTCCCTACTAAATAAGGTGAATAATCAGTTAATAGTTTAATAAAACGGTTAATATTACAGAAAAAAGACTCTTATCATCAAATCTTATCCATATGCTTATATGAATAATCATCCGTCCTTAATAAGTGAGGCTACACCTAAAATTTTATTGAAAAATGAGAATTATCAGTATGGACTCACATTTAAAAATTAGAAAATGGGGAGCAAACAAAAGGAATTACATTCCCAATTGAGTCATGGTTCGGTTTTTATTTTGAATTTAAATAGTAATCTGTTAGGTTTTGAAGCAAAATTAAAATAAAATCAACATCAATTTAATTAAGTTGTTTTATTTTTCTTTAAATCAAATTAAAATTTGATGTATGTCACTTTTTTTTGCATGAAATCGTTGAATTGAAATCAATATTTAAGAATTTTAGAATATGGGCGTAAATCTCTAATTTCATCTTTCACGTTGACCTTAAATTGACCACCATGCATTACATTATTTATTTAAATTGAGTAGTAGCTTTTTATGATACAATATTTAAATTTATCTCGTACTTTTTTTAATGTTGTTTGTTATAAAATTGACAAAATAAAATAAGATAGAGTTTAATTTTTAAAATTTAATAAATGCTCACCCGAAAACATTCTACATATTAGTATATTGGCTAATATTATTATTAATAAAATATTGTTTACTATAAAATTGACGAAAATGTTTTTTATAAACTAATAAATCAATAAATTGAGTTATTTTTAACTACATTTGATGGGAAGTATATATTTGGATCCAATTTATTATAGATTAATAAATTTTTAAAATTATAAATAATAAATTATATTATAAAATAATAAATAAAATTCACTTTAATATCTTTTTTTTTTTTTGAAATAGGAGTTGGGGGAGTAGAACCTTAGACCTCTCAAGTCTATTAGGATGCATTTTCCACCAGGCTAAGCCTCGGAGTGCCTTTAATATCTATTAACTTCATAATAAATCTAATTCACTTAAAAATTTCTCCTTTTAATTTTTCCATTTTGGTTCAACTTGTGCACCACTAATCTATCCAAACCGATTTTGATGAGTCAACTTTTAAAACTAAAATGGTTTTTAATAAATATATTTAAAACTAAATTTATGAGAGAAACATTTACAAACATCAATAAAATGTGTAATATAACTATTTTATATTTAATTTAATTATTTATTTTTAAAGTATAAACAATGATGTGATTTAACAAATGATATAAAATGAATTTCATTGTTCATCTCTCTAAAATAATAATGAAAGAACATTCACAAAAAACCACCCTATGCAAAATCGGTTAATATTTTTAATAATTGAACTCGTTCAAATACGATGAAAATTTATATTAAATTATTTAAATTCATTCTAAAATCAATTATTATGACTCAAACTAATACTATATTTATATAATTTTAATTAATAATTTATAAATAAATTTTTTAATTAATAATTTTAATTTTAAAACTTAATATTTCATAAAATATTTATAATATAATTTTAAATGAAAACATATAAAAATTTATAAATATTATTATAAAATATATATTTTAATTAAATTAATTATTTATATAAATAAATTTAGATAATGATTATTCAATATGAAAAATCCAAATCCAAGCAAGTCTACCATGAATTTAAATCAAAACTATTTTAAATCTAATTATATATTTTATTCAAATTCATTGTAATAAAATTTCATCAAATTAAATATTCAAAAATATTTTATTTATTCAAATCTCTAATTTATATCGTTTCATAAGATATTTAGCTATCAATTGTATTAAAAAAATAAAAATAGTTAGGGAATATATTTTTTTAACTTATAAAAAAATTAATTATTATGTAATTATACTTTAATTCTTAATACATTAGGGACAAAGACAAACCCAAATTGGCCACCCATGCATGAGTCCCACAGAATCACGTGCATGCATCGTCTCAAACACTAATATCTTTCCTCTTCATTAATCATCACAACATACAGGCCATTTCCCCATTTCTGACTTCTCTATCTCCATTAATGGAGAGGCCGCTCATCGAAGTATCAGACTCAGAGGTTCGTCTAGACTTTATGCTCAATTCCAAATGCCGAGCCAACGTCCGCCTCAGGTCTCTCTCCGCCACTACCCCAATAGCATTCAAGGTCCAAACTTCATCGCCGCACAAGTTCCTGGTTAATCCACCAACTGGGCTTATCCCTCCTTCATCCTCTACCATCTTTCAAATCATACTCAGACCACAAACCCATCTCCCATCCTCTTTCCCTCGTTCTCCCTCCGACCGTTTCCTCCCAATTCATCCGATTTGACTAACCCCGATTCTCTCAGCTCATGGTTCTCTTCCCTTCCTCTCTGGTCAACTCAAGATTTTAAGCTCAAGGTTGCCTTCGTCGGTCCATTTCTTCTCCGGCACGCTGTCAGCAGTGGGGATGTTAACTCTGTGAAGAATATAATAAAGAGGCAAAGGTCGATACTTTCTGAGTTGTCACCGAGAGAGGCTGAGTCGCTCCTTCGAGTTGCTACTGAGTTGGCTGACCCTGAGGGTATGGTGAACTTACTGCTTGAAGCTGGGTTGAAGATTGACGCACGGGCGAAAGCGGATGATGTGGGCTTTCATCAAATGGACGCAAAGTGGCAATCCAAAGGCTGGAGCGAGCTGCACGTGGCAATAGCATTTGATCGGACGGACGAAGTTTTGGATTCATTGGATAGTTTTGGGCCATTGGATTTGAGAGATAAAGAAGGAAGGACACCGTTGCATTTGGCGGCAGGTAGAGGGAATATCAAGTGCGCTAGGGTGTTGGTGGAATCCGGTGCAGATAAGGATGCTAAGAGCAAAGATGGCAGGACTGCACTGTATAGAGCAGCGGCAAATGGTGACCATAAGATGGTAGAGATGCTAATTGAGATGGGTTCTGACCCACAATCGCAGATAGTCATGGCCGTTCAGCTTTTGATGTTTCTCGGGACAAGGGACATGTAAGGATAGTCACAAACTAGAGAATCCAGCTTGAAATAATTCAGACTACATTATTAAGAACCTTTCTTTTTTAAGAACCTTTCTTTATTGACTTGATTATTCCAATTTCTGATGATGGAGACACTGGGTTTTGGTACAGAATAAAAAATGAAATAGTGTGCTGGAAGGCGTGTTGAGTTTCTATGATATTCAAAAGTAATTATACAACTAAAATTGTCAAGATTAACATGATTTCCTAAATAAACCTAACTTTTATTTTTAACAGTGGCCCACAAATTCAATTAACATGCCATAAATAGTATCAAAGGGACTTGTTAGAAAAATAATAAATAAAAATCAACAAGTAAAGATTTACAAGTTTCACAAATAATTCATAAACCATCAAACACTTACTGCTAAGTATATAAACATCTGTGCCAAAAAAAAAAAGTCTATAAACATCTAATCAAACAAATCCCATCAAATATAAGAACCCAAATAGGAAGGTCCCCACTTTCCTGTATTCTATTTTTTTCTAAAATAGAAAATAAGCAAAAGAAAAAACAGCTACTACTTCCATTCTAATATTATTTTATTTCTATATTTTCTATTGTGGATAGAGGGCTAAGTTGACATTCGCCGCCGGTTCACGGGATAACATAGGCCGCACTTAACCAGACCGTTTACATTGCACGATGTGCAGGTCGTAAACCCATGCTTCTCAGAGTAGATCTTATGGCTGCCATTGCACTGTGCGCAAAGAACATGTCTCAGCTCTCCACAAACATCACAGAAACTATTGTTTCCTACAAAGGGTAACCCACCAATCAGCTTACTCAACTCACCACTCTCATTCATCTCCTTGATCTCCTCGGCCCCACCAACATACTTCCCACCTAAGAAAACTGCAGGTAACCTAACCTTTTTAGAACATGTGATCATCTGTATCTCGTCGAGATACCCGGCATCCATGGACAAATCTCGCTCGTCAATTGGGATGCGAAATCCACGGAGGATTGATCTGACGGTTCTGCAATCTTCGAATGTTTTGCGGACAATGCCGAGGCTGGTAAAGTAGAGGATGATCTCGTGGTCATCCTGGTTAGGAGGTGGTGAAATTATGAATGTTTTAGAGTGGTTGCCGTGGTGGCCGTGGAGTGGGGAGGCGCGGTGGAAAATGGAGGGTCTTCTGGGGGTTTGGGGTTGGGATTTAGATCCATTTTGTTCTTCTAAGAGAATGGCATTGATATCTTTGAAAGATGAGCAGGAGAAGTACCTTGGTGAAGGTGGCTCCTGCGGCTGTCTTGGGGAGGTGTGAGCCCTACTTGGTGATCTCAGCCACTCTAGCCACATTAGAGAGAGAGAGAGAGAGAATGGAAGAGACATGATACTAGTTAGGATTATAAAGTAGGACTGGACTGGGCCTTTGATGCTATGAAAGAAAGGGATTCTATAACTGTAACAATGGAGTGTCTGATCAAAAATCTTCGGAGGTCTTTAAAAATATTAGATATTCTTAATATTTATTCTAAATTTGGATTTAGTAAGAAGGAAAGTAATTATATATATAGTCAAGTTTGCTTGGAAAGATTTGAAGTTATGGTAATTAATTATTTATGGGTTTTTAATATTAATATGTGCAAAAACGATTGATAGAGCATATTTTAGTCCATTTTATCATTATGTTCTTGATGTTTATTTACATCTTTTCTGCTTAATTTTGTGGGTTTAATTATGTTTTGCAGATATTAGGTGTAAAGAGACAATCTGGAGAAAATGCTCTTAAAACTGCCAAAAAGTGCCAAATAAGGAAAGTTTTCAGAAAAGGAAGGTTTTCAAATGAGGAAAGTGCAGAAGCAAAAGCAAACAAGGAAAACTCACTCAGAAGATTATTTGAAATTCAAATCGCAGATCTTTCTTTCCTTGTTCAAAAATGTGCACACACTGCTGTAGTCATATCTTCTTATTTAGGCAGCAAGATCTCAAAGAGATACTCTTCCTCTTCTGCATTCAATATTCAAATTTCAAAAGAGGCTCCACCTAAAAAGAAATGTATGGACAAGCATATCTTCCCCTTTGAAGATCAAAATTCATGCATCCTTCCTATTCAGAAACAATATGCACGCTTTCCTCTTCTGAGAGCCATCTGCGCGCCACCTTCCTTTTCTGCAACAACTTGGGCAGCAAGTTGCACATGGGCAGCATCTTGGGCAGCCTCTACACTAATTAGGAAGTAAGGTCAGCATCTAAACTTATTTAGGAAGCACAATCTGCGCCTCTTTCCCTTTCTGAGACCAAACCGCGCGCACCAACTTCTTTCCGCAAAGCATTCGCGCGCAGCCTTCCTTCTGAAGCCGAAAAACGCGATTCTTTCCTTTTCAGACATAACTTGGGCAGAAAATACCTCTTGGGCAGTAAGTATGACCTAGGGCAACACTTTTCAACTATAAAAAGCCACATAAGGAGCCTCTACATGGTCCTTAAGCCCTCCTTGGGAGACACCTACGAAATTCACATCTCTTCTTCTACCTTTCTTCTTTTATTTTATTTTTAGTTTTGTTTCAGCCATGAGAGGCTGAAATCTTTAATTCTAGTTGAGGATTGGTTGAAACTAAGGTTGTTTAATGGGTTGTGAGATCTGAACATAAATTATTGTCTTTGGTTTTGTTCAATATTTATGCAATTGATGCTTTAATTATATGATTACTTTGTTGTTTTGATCAAATTGGCCACTTGATTTTAATTGCAAAGTTAATTGATTGTTAGTTGGGATTATTTTTAGTCCGTAATTGCTGGAAATATTCTGACCTTAGAACACTTGGGATAAAACCCAAGAAAATTGCATGATCTAGCATTATCTCCATACGTTTGGGTAGCTAGGATTGGATCTCTTTATTTCTTTATGCAATTGACAATTGTTTTGATGCCTATGGCCCAAAGACGTTCATTGGCAATTTGTTAATTAGTAATTAATTAGAGGACGTTCCCTAATTAATTTAATCATAAGGAGAGACATGGTGATGAGAAGCGTCTTCCACCCCCATAACTAATCTATTGAACTAATCAAGATAATCTAAGTTTCAATGATCAACCCAAACAACCAAAGTGGATCCATATCTTCAACTAGGCTTTTCTCATATTGATTTCCTATTTTATTTTAACTATTTGCTTTCTATTATTACTCTCATTATTAGTTACTACAATCAATCTCAAACCCCCCATTTTACTTTTATTGCAATTTATTTTTATTCTGCTTCCAGTTTATCTCATTTGATCCCACTTTCAGTCTTTTATCTCATCTTTAATTTATTATTGTTTCAGTTCATTTTATTGGTCTTGTTGAGAAAAATAAATAGGTAATCAATTCTCTGTGGATTCGATCCTTTCACCACTATCTGCAGTTGTAAAATTGTTGATAACCAGGAAGGTTATTTTTGACCGGCTTCGACAACCGCGAGTCAACGATGGAGCCAATTTGGAAAAAATAGCAATGCAGCACATGATAATATTTTTAATTCCTTTGTTTCGGGGATGTTCACAGATGAAATAATTATTCTAAATTAGGATTTAGTAAGAAAGAAAGTAATTATATATATAGTCAAGTTTACTGGGAAAGGTTTGAAGTTATGGTAATTAATTATTTATGGGTTTTTAATATTAATATTTGCAAAAAAAGATGGAGTCAATCGGGAAAAAATGGCAATGCAGCACATGGTAATATTTTTAATTTCTTGGTTTCGGAATGTTCAGAGATGAAATATTTATTCTAAATTAAGATTTAATATGAAGGAAAATAATTATATATATAGTCAAGTTTGCTTGGAAAGATTTGAAGTTATGGTAATTAATTATTTATGGGTTTTTAATATTAATATTTGCAAAAACGATGGAGCCAATCGGGAAAAAATGGCAATGCAGCACATGGTAATATTTTTAATTTCTTGGTTTCGGGATGTTCAGAGATGAAATATTTATTCTAAATTAAGATTTAATATGAAGGAAAGTAATTATATATATAGTCAAGTTTGCTTGGAAAGATTTGAAGTTATGGTAATTAATTATTTATGGGTTTTTAATATTAATATTTGCAAAAAAAGATGGAGCCAATCGGGAAAAAAATGGCAATGCAGCACATGGTAATATTTTTAATTTCTTGGTTTCGGGATGTTCAGAGATGAAATATTTATTCTAAATTAAGATTTAATATGAAGGAAAGTAATTATATATATAGTCAAGTTTGCTTGGAAAGATTTGAAGTTATGGTAATTAATTATTTATGGGTTTTTAATATTAATATTTGCAAAAACGATGGAGCCAATCGGGAAAAAATGGCAATGCAGCACATGGTAATATTTTTAATTTCTTGGTTTCAAGATGTTCAGAGATGAAATATTTATTCTAAATTAAGATTTAATATGAAGGAAAGTAATTATATATATAGTCAAGTTTGCTTGGAAAGATTTGAAGTTATGGTAATTAATTATTTATGGGTTTTTAATATTAATATTTGCAAAAACGATGGAGCCAATCGGGAAAAAATGGCAATGCAGCACATAGTAATATTTTTAATTTCTTGGTTTCGGGATGTTCAGAGATGAAATATTTATTCTAAATTAAGATTTAATATGAAGGAAAGTAATTATATATATAGTCAAGTTTGCTTGGAAAGATTTGAAGTTATGGTAATTAATTATTTATGGGTTTTTAATATTAATATTTGTAAAAACGATGGAGCCAATTGGGAAAAAATAGCAATGCAGCACATGGTAATATTTTTAATTCCTTGGTTTCGGGGATGTTCAGAGATGAAATATTTATTATAAATTAGGATTTAGTAAGAAAGAAAGTAATTATATATATAGTCAAGTTTACTTGGAAAGATTTGAAGTTATGGTAATTAATTATTTATGGTTTTTAATATTAATATTTGCAAAAAAAGATGGAGCCAATCGGAAAAAAATGGCAATGCAGCACATGGTAATATTTTTAATTTCTTGGTTTCAGGATGTTCAGAGATGGAATATTTATTCTAAATTAAGATTTAATATGAAGGAAAGTAATTATATATATAGTCTAGTTTACTTGAAAAGATTTGAAGTTATGGTAATTAATTATTTATGGGTTTTTAATATTAATATTTGCAAAACAAGATAGAGGCAATCGGGAAATAATGGCAATGCAGTAAATGGTAATATTTTTAATTTCTTTGGTTTCGAAATATTCAGAGATGAAATATTTATTCTAAATTAAGATTTAATATGAAGGAAAGTAATTATATATATAATCAAGTTTGCTTGGAAAAATTTGAAGTTATGGTAATTAATTATTTATGGATTTTTAATATTAATATTTACAAAAAAAATGGAGTCAATTGGAAAAAAAAAATGGCAATGCAGTGCATGGTAATATTTTTAATTGCTTAATTTCGGGGAATGTCTTTCCTCTTTATCAATCATCACAACATAAAGGCCATTTCCCCATTTCTGACTTCTCTATCTCCATTAATGGAGAGGCCGCTTATCGTAGTATCAGACTCAGAGGTTCGTCTAGACTTTATGCTCAATTCCAAATGCCGAGCCAACGTCCGCCTCAGGTCTCTTTCCGCCACTACCCCAATAGCATTCAAGGTCCAAACTTCATCGCCGCACAAGTTCCTTGTTAATCCACCAACTGGGCTTATCCCTCCTTCATCCTCTACCATCTTTCAAATCATACTCAGACCACAAACCCATCTCCCATCCTCTTTGCCTCGTTCTCCCTCCGACCGTTTCCTCCCAATTCATCCGATTTGACTAACCCCGATTCTCTCAACTCATGGTTCTCTTCCCTTCCTCTCTGGTCAACTCAAGATTTTAAGCTCAAGGTTGCCTGTTGGAAAGCTAATTGCATAACCCTGTTGGAAAAAGGAAAAAAATGTAAAAGATTGTTTAGAATATCATGAAGATAAAAGAGAGAGAAACAAAAAAAAAAAACATCTTGAAATGCGCACATATCATGTTACTGACATGGAGTTTCATTCTGTCAGAGTTAGGAGGGTATGAGAGTAGGTTGGATCTTCATATGATCTCCAGAAGTGAAGTTTGGTTGTGTCTCCTCAAAGCTATCATAGATAATACACAAATCAACACGTTCAAACAATTTGATGTTCTTGGCATTAGCTGAGAGAACAACAATGGTTAGCTTAACGGAAAAGTTGCACACTTTCAAAACAATTTCCTGCGAAGGATTTGTTTGTTTAACATAATAGCTTAGATCACATGTAGAAAGCGAAATTTATGTTTATATTAATTTACCAATTGCAAAATGGGCTGCTCTTTGGAAACTAATTATGGCGTTTGTATCAGTCCCTTGGTTATCGGGCAGAGTTGTTACAGACTCCTTCCAGCGAACAAATCACACCAATTAATAAAAAACGAAACGGTCAAACACGTGCTATTTCACATTGCCACCCTTGCTTGCGGTGCATACAATGCTCTCGCCATTCTCTGGAGACAGAACGGTAAGGCCTTCATCCTTCATCGGCTCTTAACATCTTCTGGTCTTAAATTGTGTAGAAATAAACAATTCCTCTCAAATGGTTGCGACATAGCGGGCTGGTTTAGTGAATCAGTGTGATAAAATACGCTGATTCAAGGAGAGGAGAGGAGAGGTGAAGAGAAAAAAGACGGTGACCTCTTTAGGAGGAACAGTAGGATGTGGAGTCAGCGGACACCACATAATTTAAAATTAGCTGAGTGAAGGAAATTGTAAATTTAAAAACAAAAAGCCAAAAAGAAAACCGAGGAATGGTTTCGTTTTCTTCTTGATGTAGAAATTCGTGCAATTACCCAGCTAATGGATTGCATCATCTGCAAATAAACACACAGTAGAGACTGTTAACCTAGATGATACTGAAAATTGCAATTTAACTTCAACAAATGTGAGATAAAAGGGACTGAACATCACCATAGAGGAGTTTCACTTTCCGTTCATAAACGATAACAATTTCACCTGAGAAGAGAAAAGAAAACATTCTAGTCAGTGATCTCCAATCAGAAATCGATTACAAAATAGATTGTAAAAAAGGATATTAGAATGCCAGAGAGCCTAAGCGCCATTGGTACATAGGGATTCAAAATCTGTTCATTGTAAACAAACATGGAAACATTATACTCATTGCCCGAGATTGGAAACTCTGACTTCAGTCGGTCTGGCCTACTCGATTGGAGATGGAGTTGAACACTAATGTATTATCTTACATAGTTAACTTTGATGAATTTTGAATCTAAGGGCTCAATTATGATTCTATGCAAGCGACCAGCAGTAATCATTTAGATTAATTGAATTTAATATAATTTATTCATCTCACACTTTTAGTACATTAATTAATAAACATGCAATTCACTTATAATTTTGGTATACGATAAATTTAAATTTACTAATCTAATACTGCCAAAAAAAATCTTGTTAACTAATAACTACATGCTCATGGGTCACAAGCATGGATCATCGGATTCGGTTGGGCAATTACTGAAAGCTCATTTAATTTATTTGGGCCGGGTCAATTTCAATGGGCAATTTCCACCGGGCCGAACCTAGATAGTAAAAAGTAGATTGTCGTTTGAGCATTACTTTCAATACGTCGAATAGAAATTGCTAAAAAAACATAATCATTATTTTTTTTAATCGTAAAATTTCCAAACAAATAAATATTTCCAAACTAATTTTCAATAGCATTTAAAATTATTTTTTGATGTGTCACTTGAAATAAATCATATATGAATTATAGTTTTACTTAAAATTATTTATTAAATTAAAAAGAATTAATTTTTCATTTTCAATTTAAAAATTGGTAAAAAAATAAATTAAGTTAAATTTTTACAAATTTCTTGATTTGAAACATGAAGTGAAAGGAAAAGGTTAAACTTATTTCAAACAAAATAAACAAGTCAATAAACATAAGTTCAACATTTTATGAAAATTCAACTGTTGTAAATTTATAAAATAATAAATAAGTAGGGGTGTAAACGAATCGAGTCGAGCCAAATTTTGAAGAGTTCAAGCTTGTTAGAATTCAAAACGCCATAAAGCAATGAAACCATGCAAGTTTGTTCACATTTACCAGTAGGAATTGAAGAGAAGAGAAATGAAGTAAAATATCCTCCTCCTCACAATATCCAAAAAGGTTGATAAAATTCTTGTGATTCACTTTTGATAATGTCTCAATCTGAAAGAAAATATCTGAAGGAATTAGAAAACGAGGTTGCATCATAAGTCCTTATAGTTCAATGTGATTAGCTCATAAAGTACCTTCTTCCTAAATTGAACTTCCAAATGCTTAGGCCAATCCTTGGAAGATGTTACTGCAACTGAGGCCACAGCTATTTCAATGCCACTGGACAATGTTCCCTTGTACAGTGTACCAATTGGTGAAGAACCAATTACACTACTGAAATCTTCACAGCCTGCTTCAAGCTCAGATCTTTTTTAAGCTTCGATACACCTGAAATGCAAATCTTGAGTCATGCAAGTAGATAGCCAAAAAGGGTTGAACACGGACACACCATATGGAAGAAAGATGTGGAGCAGCTTACACTCTAGATGCACATGTAAAATGGTTTGAAGTTTGAAACCTCACACCCTCGTACAAAATATAACTTTTCCACTTGGGAAGAAGAATTACCAGTTACAAATGCTTTCTGAAGTTGCCCACTCAATCCTGTGGCCCAAGGTTTGACAGTAGCCTTGTTAATTTTATACACATAGAAGATGACAATGGACATGGCAAGTAGAGCACCCCCTATGGCACCAGCAATTACAGAAACATGTTTTTTTGATGAGGAAGGTTTTCTAGGATTATTAGAGGATGGAGGAGTTGGAACTAGAAGAGGATTTGAAGCAGAACCATTAGGTGAAGCAGAAGGGGGATTTGGTTCCAGTGGAGTTGGAAGAGAAACAACTGCAGGGGGAGAAGAGGGTGCCGGATTTGGTTCCGGTGGAGGAGATTGAATGGAGTTATTTACAGGGGGAGAAGGCAAAAGCGAAAATGGTGGGGCTACAGATCTAGGTGGAGCCTTTCCAGATTCAGAAGGTGCTTCTGGAACAGAGAAACGACTTCTTAAATATGGTGATTCATTCACTCGAGGGGCATTGGCCACTTGCAGCTGTCGCTTGTTAATTGCATTTTCAGTTTGCACAGCATTCCTGTAAAAAATATGGGGGACAAAGGCATAATGTAAGTATGTAACAGCATGGAACAACAAAGAAATTACACAAATACAGAGAAGGGGAAGGGAAGGGAGGGGGGGAATGCAAGACAATTTCATTTCATGAAAACAATGAATTGTTTGTCACAGAGGGGCCATTCCTTTTCTCAACGTCCCCCATAAAGGAGAAATTCCATCAGATGGTTCACCAAAAGGTGCCCAAGAACCTAAAACAATGTTAGTGCCACTAAAATTGTCTCAGATTTACAGTAGACTACCAGAAAAATGTCTTATCTTGACCCATACGAGAATATTCAACTGACATACCGTAAGGCAGATCTTTCATTGTAAGATGGTCCTTTAGCTGCACTAGCTAGTTGGTTTTCATCTACTTGAAATTCAGAATGTGTTTCTAGTCGATGAATTTCAGGTGATAAATTGCTGAGAAGCCTGTTGTTGTCCAGGAGACTAAAACATATGCACAAAAAAAATGGAGTTCATATACTAATGGAAGCAAAAGATAATCTCAATGGAGGAAAAAAATTGTTCAACATTATCAACTTACAGGATTGTCAAAGAGAGACTACTGTCAAGGACGGGAGGGAGTGGCCCACTGAAGTTATTATTTCCAAAATCTAGCACCTCCAACTCCTTCAACTCTCCAATCCCTTCAGGAATGATGCCAGTAAAAGAATTGTTGTGCAAAATGCTGCAGCAGAACATTAAGCCATATGACCAAAGGCAAAAAAATTCTGAATCAAAGGACAGAAGGTAAATTTATGTTGCCTAGTTGATACTTACATAGACTTTATGCGAACAAGGTTTCTGAGGTCAGGTGCTAGTGTTCCTCCAAGATAAAGATCTTTCAAGTTCCTGAATATTACATATTTTTCTTTAGAATAAAATAGAGAGCTTATCAGCAAGTAGTATCACGTTTAAAATAACCATTAACTACAAAGAGAGTAACACTGATTTTCTTTTCAAGTTTTACTCAATCTGAGCTGATTCCATTAAGTTCTAATCAAAATAAACCGAACTTGGAAACCAAAGCACGAGTTAAGGATTCTGATTCAAGTTGCAAAGTTTACATATCACCAGGGAACCCAAAAGGATCCCAGGCACAGCAGCACCTGATGTGATATAGTTTTGAAAAATGTTCTCACAATGCTGCAGACTGCAGCCAAAAGGGCAATCAACAGAACATGTAATCCATAGATCAAGCAGCATAAATTATAGTAATAGAGTTACTTTGATCTGATAGAGTCATCCAAAAAAGTAAACTGGAAACCAACGGATGACTTCTCAAAACTGCAAAGTAATAGCTAGAACACACTTTAAACTTGCCATCCAAAACCAAAAGGTTATGTATTTTTCATCGCTGACTCGCATGATTAGCTTCAGAAATTACAAATTTTATCAAAAAAATGCATCTCGAGCCTCAAAACTTTTCCCTTAAATTTTCCAGTATCAGAACAGAAAAGAAAACGAAAACAAAAGGCCAAAATTTTTCAGCAGAGAGAAAAGATACATACAATTCGACAACTTTGCCATCAGAGCACTCAACTCCAAACCAATAACACGGATTAACAACTCCATCCTCATCCTTCCAATTCTTCAACGCGTCGTACGGATCACTCACTATTCTTTCTCTAAACTTCAATAACGCTAAACCTGCAAACAGACCACCAAATTTCACCAACCATTCTTCTCCACTTTCCCAAGAAACAAACAGAAAACCATATGTAGCTATATACCTTCGTCGTTGAGCGACCAGCACAAAATAAAGTTCCGGTAGAGCAAAAAGAGAAGAAGAACTCTAAATCTGATGAATTTCCAGGAGCAAAAAGAGAAGAAAATAAACATCATAATCTTTATGAATATTTAAAATATTTTTCAAATTAAAAATATTATAAATAAAAATATTCTCTCCTAGCGTTATTATTTTTTAATTAAAATTTTAACGAGCTACCACAGAATATTTTTATTAATTAACGACTTTTTTTTTCAGATTAACAATTCATATAATATTTTTTTATATGCTTCTACATGTTTTTATAATATATATAATAATGTAAGTTTTCCTCTGTACTCCTTTTGTAACTCGGTACTCTCGCCTTTTCCTCTTTTTTAAACCTAACTTCTTATTTTTCCTTCTCCATAAGAAACGATCTGCTTCAATTAACTATCGATAAATAAGAAAATATAGTTGTCCCTAATAATTTAAGAGTCAACAACAGGAAAGCGGCTCATCCCGTCAAAGATCGGAATAAGAAAAAACAATGATCGTTTAAGATATGTTTATGTGTATATATATATATATATAAAGAATTTAAAATTGGACTCACAGATTTAATATGGTAAGTGCATTTAAGTAAATTTGATAGAACTCTCATATTCTAGTCTCTCAATTTCTAATCCCCATTCTAAAAAAAAAAATTAAAATTATTTACTTATTCAAATTTTTATAATAAAGCATGTTAAATTTAATTTTAAATTAATTTTTTTTATAAATTTGACTAATATGTATTTAAGTTAATAATTTTCTCAATGATATTTTCTAAAGCATATTATAGTAGCTATCCATGATTTGTTTTTTTTATGTTGAATATTCTTCAATAGGTATGGTGTATGACTGAAATACTGCATTTTCCTTTTATGTAATAGAAATTAGAAATCGCTTATGTTTGCAAAAAAACAAAGAAAAAGAGAAAAAAAAGGAGAAATAGTATCACAGGGACTTGTTAGAAAAATAATAAACAAAAATCAACAAGTAAAGATTTACAAGTTTCACAAATAATTCATAAATCAGCAAACACTTGCTGCTAAGTTTATAAACATCTGTGGCAAAAAAAAAGTCTATAAACATCTAATCAAACAAATCCCATCAAATAAAAGAACCCAAATAGGAAGATCCCCACTTTCCTGTATTCCATTTTTTTCTAAAATAGAAAATAAGCAAAAGAAAAAACACCAATATTATTTTATTTCTATATTTCCTATTGTGGATAGAGGGCTAAGTTGACATACGTCGCCGCTTCACGGGATAACATATGCCGCACTTAATCAGACCGTTTACATTGCACGGGATAACATAGGCGGGATAACATAGGCCGCACTTAATCAGACCGGATGTGCAGGTCCTAAACCCATGCTTCTCAGAGTAGATCTTATGGCTGCCATTCAATCAGCTTACTCAACTCACCACTCTCATTCATCTCCTTGATCTCCTCGGCCCCGCCAACATACTTCCCTCCTAAGAAAACTGCAGGTAACCTAACTTTTTTGGACGCAGTAGAGTGGCTGAGATCACCAAGTAGGGCTCACACCTCCCTAAGACGTCCGCCGGAGCCACCTTCACCAAGGTACTTCTCCTGCTCATCTTTCAAAGATATCAATGCCATTCTCTTAGAAGAACAAAATGAATCCAAATCCCAACCCCAAACCCCCAGAAGACCCTCCATTTTCCACCGTGCCTCCCCACTCCACTGCCACCACCGCAACCACTCTAAAACATTCATAATTTCACCACCTCCTAACCAGGGTGAAATTATGAATGTTTTAGAGTGGTTGCGGTGGAGTGGGGAGGCAATCCGGACACGGTGGAAAATGGAGGGTCTTATGGGGGTTTGGGGTTGGGATTTGGATCCATTTTGTTCTTCTAAGAGAATGGCATTGATATCTTTGAAAGATGAGCAGGAGAAGTACCTTGGTGAAGGTGGTTCCGCCGGCAGTCTCAGGGAGGTGTGAGCCCTACTTGGTGATCTCAGCCACTCTAGCCACATTATATATAGAGAGAGAGAGAATGGAAGAGACATGAGACTAGTTAGGGTTACAAAGTAGGACTGGACCGGGCCTTTGGTGCTATTAAAGAAAGGGATTCTATAACTTTAACAATGGAGTGTCTGATCAAATGCTTGATTCATCATTGGTTTAAATCTTCGGAGGTCTTTAAAAATATTAGATATTCTCAATATTTATTCTAAATTTGAATTAAGCAAGAAGGAAAGTAATTATATATAAAGTCAAGTTTGCTTGGA
This sequence comes from Manihot esculenta, assembly GCF_001659605.2. Classification (NCBI taxonomy): domain Eukaryota; kingdom Viridiplantae; phylum Streptophyta; class Magnoliopsida; order Malpighiales; family Euphorbiaceae; genus Manihot; species Manihot esculenta. The sequence goes on from NC_035171.2 coordinate 31,802,381, forward strand.
AAAATTTGAAGTTATGGTAATTAATTATTTGAGTTTTTAATATTAATATTTGCAAAAAAGATGTCAGCCAATTGGGAAAAAATTACAATGCAGTACATGGTAATATTTTTAATTCCTTGGTTTCGAGGATGTTCAGAGATATGAAATATTTATTCTAAATTTGGATTTACTAAGAAGGAAAGTAATTATATATATATAGTCAAGTTTGCTTGGAAAGATTTGAAGTTATGGTAATTAATTATTTATGGATTTTTAATATTAATATTTACAAAAAAAAATGGAGCTAATTGGAAAAAAATGGCAATGCAGCACATGGTAATATTTTTAATTTCTTTGTTTCGGGGATGTTCAGAGATATGAAATATTTATTATAAATTTGGATTTAGTAAGAAGGAAAGTAATTATATATATAGTCAAGTTTGCTTGGAAAAATTTGAAGTTATGGTAATTAATTATTTATGGGTTTTTAATATTAATATTTGCAAAAAAGATGAAGCAAATTAGAAAAGAATGGTAATGCAGCACATGGTAATATTTTTAATTTCTTGATTTCGGGGATATTCACTAGTAGCCAGAGGGGTGCATTGAGATCTGCCAATCCCTAAATAATTCTGTTTACGACTATAGAACTTAATTGTGCCATATGTATGAGCAAATGCATGTGCAGGAACAACTCAGAAATCATTATTGAAATTTTAATATCATTTCTAGAATAAAAGATGTCATAGGATCACAATGGTTTCTTCCCGCTACTTCCATCTTAGTAAGGAAAAAAATATTTTTTAGTGTATATGGTATAAGAAAACTAATTAATTTTTTAATTTTAAAAAATATATTAAAATATTTTTAATATTTTTTTAAAAAATAATAATTATTTTTTATTAATTTTAAGGTTAAATATTATAAAAGAATTTAAAATGTTATGAATATAAAAAATTAATTAATAAACTTTTTAAATATCTAAAATATTAATTAATAAATTTTTAAAATTATAAATATTAAATAGTATAATATTTAATGAATAAAATTAACCTAATCATTTACTAATAAATTTTTTAAAATATTTAAAATATTTTAATATATTTTTTAAAATTAAAATTTTTTATAAAAATTAAGTAATAATTTTTTCTTAATGCTTAATATTTTGATTTAGTGATTAAAAAAATAAATTATAAAAAATTATCTTTTATATTCAAGTAATCACTAACATAACTGCTATTCCCTACTAAATAAGGTGAATAATCAGTTAATAGTTTAATAAAACAGTTAATATTACAGAAAAAAGACTCTTATCATCAAATCTTATCCATATGCTTATATGATTTTTCCTAACCTCATCCTAAAATGAGTTAGATGAATAATCATCCGTCCTTAATAAGTGAGGCTACATTCAAAGTATCTAATTTGCATCCTAAAATTTTATTAAAAAATGAGAATTATCAGTATGGACTCACATTTAAAAATTAGAAAATGCGGAGCAAACAAAAGGAATTACATTCCCAATTGAGTCATGGTTCGGTTTTTATTTTGAATTTAAATAGTAATCTGTTAGGTTTTGAAGCAAAATTAAAATAAAATCAACATCAATTTAATTAAGTTGTTTTATTTTTCTTTAAATCAAATTAAAATTTGTTGTATGTCACTTTTTTTTGCATGAAATCGTTGAATTGAAATCAATATTTAAGAATTTTAGAATATGGGCGTAAATCTCTAATTTCATCTTTCACGTTGACCTTAAATTGACTACCATGCATTACATTATTTATTTAAATTGAGTAGTAGCTTTTTATGATACAATATTTAAATTTATCTCGTACTTTTTTTAATGTTGTTTGTTATAAAATTGACAAAATAAAATAAGATAGAGTTTAATTTTTAAAATTTAATAAATGCTCACCCGAAAGCATTCTACATATTAGTATATTGACTAATATTATTATTAATAAAATATTGTTTACTATAAAATTGACGAAAATGTTTTTTATAAACCAATAAATCAATAAATTGAGTTATTTTTAAGTACATTTGATGGGAAGTATATATTTGGATCCAATTTATTATAGATTAATAAATTTTTAAAATTATAAATAATAAATTATATTATAAAATAATAAATAAAATTCACTTTAATATCTTTTTTTTTTTTTTTTGAAATAGGAATTGGGGGAGTAGAACCTTAGACCTGTCAAGTCTACTAGGATGCATTTTCCACCAGGCTAAGCCTCGGAGTGCCTTTAATATCTATTAACTTCATAATAAATCTAATTCACTTAAAAATTTCTCCTTTTAATTTTTCCATTTTAATTCAACTTGTGCACCACTAATCTATCCAAACGGGATTTTGATGAGTCAACTTTTAAAACTAAAATGGTTTTTAATAAATACATTTAAAACTGAATTTATGAGAGAAACATTTACAAACATCAATAAAATGTGTAATATAACTATTTTAAATTTAATTTAATTATTTATTTTTAAAGTATAAACAATGATGTGATTTAACAAATCATATAAAATGAATTTTATTGTTCATCTCTCTAAAATAATAATGAAAGAACATTCACAAAAAACCACCCTATGCTAAATCGGTTAATATTTTTAATAATTGAACTCGTTCAAATACGATGAAAATTTATATTAAATTATTTAAATTCATTCTAAAATCAATTATTATGACTCAAATTAATACCATATTTATATAATTTTAATTAATAATTTATAAATAAAATTTTTTAATTAAAAATTTTAATTTTAAAACTTAATTTGGAAAAAAATGGCAATGCAGCACATAGTAATATTTTTAATTTCTTTGTTTTGGGGATGTTCAGAGATATGAAATATTTATTCTAAATTTGGATTTAGTAAGAAGGAAAGTAATTATATATATATAGTCAAGTTTGCTTGGAAAAATTTGAAGTTATGGTAATTAATTATTTATGAGTTTTTAATATTAATATTTGCAAAAACGATGGAGCCAATCGGGAAAAATTGGCAATGCAGCACATGGTAATATTTTTAATTTCTTGGTTTCGAGATGTTCAGAGATGAAATATTTATTCTAAATTAAGATTTAATATGAAGGAAAGTAATTATATATATAGTCAAGTTTGCTTGGAAAGATTTGAAGTTATGGTAATTAATTATTTATGGGTTTTTAATATTAATATTTGCAAAAACGATGGAGCCAATTGGGAAAAAATAGCAATGCAGCACATGGTAATATTTTTAATTCCTTGGTTTCGGGGATGTTCAGAGATAAAATATTTATTCTAAATTAGGATTTAGTAAGAAAGAAAGTAATTATATATATAGTCAAGTTTACTTGGAAAGATTTGAAGTTATGGTAATTAATTATTTATGGTTTTTAATATTAATATTTGCAAAAACGATGGAGCCAATCGGGAAAAAATGGCAATGCAGCACATGGTAATATTTTTAATTTCTTGGTTTCGGGATGTTCAGAGATAAAATATTTATTCTAAATTAAGATTTAATATGAAGGAAAGTAATTATATATATAGTCAAGTTTGCTTGGAAAGATTTGAAGTTATGGTAATTAATTATTTATGGGTTTTTAATATTAATATTTGCAAAAAAAGATGGAGCCAATCCGGAAAAAATGGCAATGCAGCACATGGTAATATTTTTAATTTCTTGGTTTCGGGATGTTCAGAGATGAAATATTTATTCTAAATTAAGATTTAATATGAAGGAAAGTAATTATATATATAGTCAAGTTTGCTTGGAAATATTTGAAGTTATGGTAATTAATTATTTATGGGTTTTTAATATTAATATTTGCAAAAACGATGGAGCCAATCGGGAAAAAATGGCAATGCAGCACATGGTAATATTTTTAATTTCTTGGTTTCGAGATGTTCAGAGATGAAATATTTATTCTAAATTAAGATTTAATATGAAGGAAAGTAATTATATTTATAGTCAAGTTTGTTTGGAAAGATTTGAAGTTATGGTAATTAATTATTTATGGGTTTTTAATATTAATATTTGCAAAAACGATGGAGCCAATTAGGAAAACATAGCAATGTAGCACATGGTAATATTTTTAATTCCTTGGTTTCGGGGATGTTCAGAGATGAAATATTTATTCTAAATTAGGATTTAGTAAGAAAGAAAGTAATTATATATATAGTCAAGTTTACTTGGAAAGATTTGAAGTTATGGTAATTAATTATTTATGGGTTTTTAATATTAATATTTGCAAAAAAAGATGGAGCCAATCGGAAAAAAATGGCAATGCAGCACATGATAATATTTTTAATTTCTTTGTTTCGGGATGTTCAGAGATGAAATATTTATTCTAAATTAAGATTTAATATGAAGGAAAGTAATTATATATATAGTCAAGTTTGCTTGGAAAGATTTGAAGTTATGGTAATTAATTATTTATGGGTTTTTAATATTAATATTTGCAAAAACAATGGAGCCAATTGAGAAAAAATAGCAATGCAGCACATGGTAATATTTTTAATTCCTTGGTTTTGGGGATGTTCAGAGATGAAATATTTATTCTAAATTAGGATTTAGTAAGAAAGAAAGTAATTATATATATAGTCAAGTTTACTTGGAAAGATTTGAAGTTATGGTAATTAAGTATTTATGGTTTTTAATATTAATATTTGCAAAAAAAGATGGAGCCAATCGGGAAAAAATAGCAATGCAGCACATGGTAATATTTTTAATTTCTTGATTTCGGGATGTTCAGAGATGAAATATTTATTCTAAATTAAGATTTAATATGAAGGAAAGTAATTATATATATAGTCAAGTTTGCTTGGAAAGATTTGAAGTTATGGTAATTAAGTATTTATGGTTTTTAATATTAATATTTGCAAAAAAAGATGGAGCCAATCGGGAAAAAATAGCAATGCAGCACATGGTAATATTTTTAATTTCTTGATTTCGGGATGTTCAGAGATGAAATATTTATTCTAAATTAAGATTTAATATGAAGGAAAGTAATTATATATATAGTCAAGTTTGCTTGGAAAGATTTGAAGTTATGGTAATTAATTATTTATGGGTTTTTAATATTAATATTTGCAAAAACGATGGAGCCAATTGGGAAAAAATAGCAATGCAGCACATGGTAATATTTTTAATTCCTTGGTTTCGGGGATGTTCAGAGATAAAATATTTATTCTAAATTAGGATTTAGTAAGAAAGAAAGTAATTATATATATAGTCAAGTTTACTTGGAAAGATTTGAAGTTATGGTAATTAATTATTTATGGTTTTTAATATTAATATTTGCAAAAACGATGGAGCCAATCGGGAAAAAATGGCAATGCAGCACATGGTAATATTTTTAATTTCTTGGTTTCGGGATGTTCAGAGATAAAATATTTATTCTTAATTAAGATTTAATATGAAGGAAAGTAATTATATATATAGTCAAGTTTGCTTGGAAAGATTTGAAGTTATGGTAATTAATTATTTATGGGTTTTTAATATTAATATTTGCAAAAAAAGATGGAGCCAATCCGGAAAAAATGGCAATGCAGCACATGGTAATATTTTTAATTTCTTGGTTTCGGGATGTTCAGAGATGAAATATTTATTCTAAATTAAGATTTAATATGAAGGAAAGTAATTATATATATAGTCAAGTTTGCTTGGAAATATTTGAAGTTATGGTAATTAATTATTTATGGGTTTTTAATATTAATATTTGCAAAAACGATGGAGCCAATCGGGAAAAAATGGCAATGCAGCACATGGTAATATTTTTAATTTCTTGGTTTCGAGATGTTCAGAGATGAAATATTTATTCTAAATTAAGATTTAATATGAAGGAAAGTAATTATATATATAGTCAAGTTTGTTTGGAAAGATTTGAAGTTGTGGTAATTAATTATTTATGGGTTTTTAATATTAATATTTGCAAAAACGATGGAGCCAATTAGGAAAACATAGCAATGTAGCACATGGTAATATTTTTAATTCCTTGGTTTCGGGGATGTTCAGAGATGAAATATTTATTCTAAATTAGGATTTAGTAAGAAAGAAAGTAATTATATATATAGTCAAGTTTACTTGGAAAGATTTGAAGTTATGGTAATTAATTATTTATGGGTTTTTAATATTAATATTTGCAAAAAAAGATGGAGCCAATCGGAAAAAAATGGCAATGCAGCACATGATAATATTTTTAATTTCTTTGTTTCGGGATGTTCAGAGATGAAATATTTATTCTAAATTAAGATTTAATATGAAGGAAAGTAATTATATATATAGTCAAGTTTGCTTGGAAAGATTTGAAGTTATGGTAATTAAGTATTTATGGTTTTTAATATTAATATTTGCAAAAAAAGATGGAGCCAATCGGGAAAAAATAGCAATGCAGCACATGGTAATATTTTTAATTTCTTGATTTCGGGATGTTCAGAGATGAAATATTTATTCTAAATTAAGATTTAATATGAAGGAAAGTAATTATATATATAGTCAAGTTTACTTGGAAAGATTTGAAGTTATGGTAATTAATTATTTATGGGTTTTTAATATTAATATTTGCAAAAACGATGGAGCCAATTGAGAAAAAATAGCAATGCAGCACATGGTAATATTTTTAAATCCTTGGTTTTGGGGATGTTCAGAGATGAAATATTTATTCTAAATTAGGATTTAGTAAGAAAGAAAGTAATTATATATATAGTCAAGTTTACTTGGAAAGATTTGAAGTTATGGTAATTAATTATTTATGGTTTTTAATATTAATATTTGCAAAAACGATGGAGCCAATCGGGAAAAAATGGCAATGCAGCACATGGTAATATTTTTAATTTCTTGGTTTCGGGATGTTCAGAGATAAAATATTTATTCTTAATTAAGATTTAATATGAAGGAAAGTAATTATATATATAGTCAAGTTTGCTTGGAAAGATTTGAAGTTATGGTAATTAATTATTTATGGGTTTTTAATATTAATATTTGCAAAAAAGATGGAGCCAATCGGAAAAAATGGCAATGCAGCACATGGTAATATTTTTAATTTCTTGGTTTCGGGATGTTCAGAGATGAAATATTTATTCTAAATTAAGATTTAATATGAAGGAAAGTAATTATATATATAGTCAAGTTTGCTTGGAAAGATTTGAAGTTATGGTAATTAATTATTTATGGGTTTTTAATATTAATATTTGCAAAAAAGATGGAGCCAATCGGGAAAAAATAGCAATGCAGCACATGGTAATATTTTTAATTTCTTGGTTTCGGGATGTTCAGAGATGAAATATTTATTCTAAATTAAGATTTAATATGAAGGAAAGTAATTATATATATAGTCAAGTTTGCTTGGAAAGATTTGAAGTTATGGTAATTAATTATTTATGGGTTTTTAATATTAATATTTGCAAAAACGATGGAGCCAATTGAGAAAAAATAGCAATGCAGCACATGGTAATATTTTTAAATCCTTGGTTTTGGGGATGTTCAGAGATGAAATATTTATTCTAAATTAGGATTTAGTAAGAAAGAAAGTAATTATATATATAGTCAAGTTTACTTGGAAAGATTTGAAGTTATGGTAATTAATTATTTATGGGTTTTTAATATTAATATTTGCAAAAACGATGGAGCCAATCGGGAAAAAATGGCAATGCAGCACATGGTAATATTTTTAATTTCTTGGTTTCGAGATGTTCAGAGATGAAATATTTATTCTAAATTAAGATTTAATATGAAGGAAAGTAATTATATTTATAGTCAAGTTTGTTTGGAAAGATTTGAAGTTATGGTAATTAATTATTTATGGGTTTTTAATATTAATATTTGCAAAAACGATGGAGCCAATTAGGAAAACATAGCAATGTAGCACATGGTAATATTTTTAATTCCTTGGTTTCGGGGATGTTCAGAGATGAAATATTTATTCTAAATTAGGATTTAGTAAGAAAGAAAGTAATTATATATATAGTCAAGTTTACTTGGAAAGATTTGAAGTTATGGTAATTAATTATTTATGGGTTTTTAATATTAATATTTGCAAAAAAAGATGGAGCCAATCGGAAAAAAATGGCAATGCAGCACATGATAATATTTTTAATTTCTTTGTTTCGGGATGTTCAGAGATGAAATATTTATTCTAAATTAAGATTTAATATGAAGGAAAGTAATTATATATATAGTCAAGTTTGCTTGGAAAGATTTGAAGTTATGGTAATTAATTATTTATGGGTTTTTAATATTAATATTTGCAAAAACGATGGAGCCAATTGAGAAAAAATAGCAATGCAGCACATGGTAATATTTTTAATTCCTTGGTTTTGGGGATGTTCAGAGATGAAATATTTATTCTAAATTAGGATTTAGTAAGAAAGAAAGTAATTATATATATAGTCAAGTTTACTTGGAAAGATTTGAAGTTATGGTAATTAAGTATTTATGGTTTTTAATATTAATATTTGCAAAAAAAGATGGAGCCAATCGGGAAAAAATAGCAATGCAGCACATGGTAATATTTTTAATTTCTTGATTTCGGGATGTTCAGAGATGAAATATTTATTCTAAATTAAGATTTAATATGAAGGAAAGTAATTATATATATAGTCAAGTTTGCTTGGAAAGATTTGAAGTTATGGTAATTAATTATTTATGGGTTTTTAATATTAATATTTGCAAAAACGATGGAGCCAATTGGGAAAAAATAGCAATGCAGCACATGGTAATATTTTTAATTCCTTGGTTTCGGGGATGTTCAGAGATAAAATATTTATTCTAAATTAGGATTTAGTAAGAAAGAAAGTAATTATATATATAGTCAAGTTTACTTGGAAAGATTTGAAGTTATGGTAATTAATTATTTATGGTTTTTAATATTAATATTTGCAAAAACGATGGAGCCAATCGGGAAAAAATGGCAATGCAGCACATGGTAATATTTTTAATTTCTTGGTTTCGGGATGTTCAGAGATAAAATATTTATTCTTAATTAAGATTTAATATGAAGGAAAGTAATTATATATATAGTCAAGTTTGCTTGGAAAGATTTGAAGTTATGGTAATTAATTATTTATGGGTTTTTAATATTAATATTTGCAAAAAAAGATGGAGCCAATCCGGAAAAAATGGCAATGCAGCACATGGTAATATTTTTAATTTCTTGGTTTCGGGATGTTCAGAGATGAAATATTTATTCTAAATTAAGATTTAATATGAAGGAAAGTAATTATATATATAGTCAAGTTTGCTTGGAAATATTTGAAGTTATGGTAATTAATTATTTATGGGTTTTTAATATTAATATTTGCAAAAACGATGGAGCCAATCGGGAAAAAATGGCAATGCAGCACATGGTAATATTTTTAATTTCTTGGTTTCGAGATGTTCAGAGATGAAATATTTATTCTAAATTAAGATTTAATATGAAGGAAAGTAATTATATATATAGTCAAGTTTGTTTGGAAAGATTTGAAGTTGTGGTAATTAATTATTTATGGGTTTTTAATATTAATATTTGCAAAAACGATGGAGCCAATTAGGAAAACATAGCAATGTAGCACATGGTAATATTTTTAATTCCTTGGTTTCGGGGATGTTCAGAGATGAAATATTTATTCTAAATTAGGATTTAGTAAGAAAGAAAGTAATTATATATATAGTCAAGTTTACTTGGAAAGATTTGAAGTTATGGTAATTAATTATTTATGGGTTTTTAATATTAATATTTGCAAAAAAAGATGGAGCCAATCGGAAAAAAATGGCAATGCAGCACATGATAATATTTTTAATTTCTTTGTTTCGGGATGTTCAGAGATGAAATATTTATTCTAAATTAAGATTTAATATGAAGGAAAGTAATTATATATAGTCAAGTTTGCTTGGAAAGATTTGAAGTTATGGTAATTAAGTATTTATGGTTTTTAATATTAATATTTGCAAAAAAAGATGGAGCCAATCGGGAAAAAATAGCAATGCAGCACATGGTAATATTTTTAATTTCTTGATTTCGGGATGTTCAGAGATGAAATATTTATTCTAAATTAAGATTTAATATGAAGGAAAGTAATTATATATATAGTCAAGTTTACTTGGAAAGATTTGAAGTTATGGTAATTAATTATTTATGGGTTTTTAATATTAATATTTGCAAAAACGATGGAGCCAATTGAGAAAAAATAGCAATGCAGCACATGGTAATATTTTTAAATTCCTTGGTTTTGGGGATGTTCAGAGATGAAATATTTATTCTAAATTAGGATTTAGTAAGAAAGAAAGTAATTATATATATAGTCAAGTTTACTTGGAAAGATTTGAAGTTATGGTAATTAATTATTTATGGGTTTTTAATATTAATATTTGCAAAAACGATGGAGCCAATCGGGAAAAAATGGCAATGCAGCACATGGTAATATTTTTAATTTCTTGGTTTCGAGATGTTCAGAGATGAAATATTTATTCTAAATTAAGATTTAATATGAAGGAAAGTAATTATATATATAGTCAAGTTTGCTTGGAAAGATTTGAAGTTATGGTAATTAATTATTTATGGGTTTTTAATATTAATATTTGCAAAAACGATGGAGCCAATTGGGAAAAAATAGCAATGCAGCACATGGTAATATTTTTAATTCCTTGGTTTCGGGGATGTTCAGAGATGAAATATTTATTCTAAATTAGGATTTAGTAAGAAAGAAAGTAATTATATATATAGTCAAGTTTACTTGGAAAGATTTGAAGTTATGGTAATTAATTATTTATGGGTTTTTAATATTAATATTTGCAAAAAACGATGGAGCCAATCGGGAAAAAATGGCAATGCAGCACATGGTAATATTTTTAATTTCTTGGTTTCGGGATGTTCAGAGATGAAATATTTATTCTAAATTAAGATTTAATATGAAGGAAAGTAATTATATATATAGTCAAGTTTGCTTGGAAAGATTTGAAGTTATGGTAATTAATTATTTATGGGTTTTTAATATTAATATTTGCAAAAACGATGGAGCCAATCGAGAAAAAATGGCAATGCAGCACATGGTAATATTTTTAATTCCTTGGTTTCGGGATGTTCAGAGATGAAATATTTATTCTAAATTAGGATTTAGTAAGAAAGAAAGTAATTATATATATAGTCAAGTTTACTTGGAAAGATTTGAAGTTATGGTAATTAATTATTTATGGGTTTTTAATATTAATATTTGCAAAAAAGATGGAGCCAATCGGGAAAAAATGGCAATGCAGCACATGGTAATATTTTTAATTTCTTGGTTTCGGGATGTTCAGAGATGAAATATTTATTCTAAATTAAGATTTAATATGAAGGAAAGTAATTATATATATAGTCAAGTTTGCTTGGAAAGATTTGAAGTTATGGTAATTAATTATTTATGGGTTTTTAATATTAATATTTGCAAAAACGATGGAGCCAATCGGGAAAAAATGGCAATGCAGCACATGGTAATATTTTTAATTCCTTGGTTTCGGGGATGTTCAGAGATAAAATATTTATTCTAAATTAGGATTTAGTAAGAAAGAAAGTAATTATATATATAGTCAAGTTTACTTGGAAAGATTTGAAGTTATGGTAATTAATTATTTATGGTTTTTAATATTAATATTTGCAAAAACGATGGAGCCAATCGGGAAAAAATGGCAATGCAGCACATGGTAATATTTTTAATTTCTTGGTTTCGGGATGTTCAGAGATAAAATATTTATTCTAAATTAAGATTTAATATGAAGGAAAGTAATTATATATATAGTCAAGTTTGCTTGGAAAGATTTGAAGTTATGGTAATTAATTATTTATGGGTTTTTAATATTAATATTTGCAAAAAAAGATGGAGCCAATCCGGAAAAAATGGCAATGCAGCACATGGTAATATTTTTAATTTCTTGGTTTCGGGATGTTCAGAGATGAAATATTTATTCTAAATTAAGATTTAATATGAAGGAAAGTAATTATATATATAGTCAAGTTTGCTTGGAAATATTTGAAGTTATGGTAATTAATTATTTATGGGTTTTTAATATTAATATTTGCAAAAACGATGGAGCCAATCGGGAAAAAATGGCAATGCAGCACATGGTAATATTTTTAATTTCTTGGTTTCGAGATGTTCAGAGATGAAATATTTATTCTAAATTAAGATTTAATATGAAGGAAAGTAATTATATATATAGTCAAGTTTGTTTGGAAAGATTTGAAGTTGTGGTAATTAATTATTTATGGGTTTTTAATATTAATATTTGCAAAAACGATGGAGCCAATTAGGAAAACATAGCAATGTAGCACATGGTAATATTTTTAATTCCTTGGTTTCGGGATGTTCAGAGATGAAATATTTATTCTAAATTAGGATTTAGTAAGAAAGAAAGTAATTATATATATAGTCAAGTTTGCTTGGAAAGATTTGAAGTTATGGTAATTAATTATTTATGGGTTTTTAATATTAATATTTGCAAAAACGATGGAGCCAATTGAGAAAAAATAGCAATGCAGCACATGGTAATATTTTTAATTCCTTGGTTTTGGGGATGTTCAGAGATGAAATATTTATTCTAAATTAGGATTTAGTAAGAAAGAAAGTAATTATATATATAGTCAAGTTTACTTGGAAAGATTTGAAGTTATGGTAATTAAGTATTTATGGTTTTTAATATTAATATTTGCAAAAAAAGATGGAGCCAATCGGGAAAAAATAGCAATGCAGCACATGGTAATATTTTTAATTTCTTGATTTCGGGATGTTCAGAGATGAAATATTTATTCTAAATTAAGATTTAATATGAAGAAAGTAATTATATATATAGTCTAGTTTACTTGGAAAGATTTGAAGTTATGATAATTAATTATTTATGGGTTTTTAATATTAATATTTACAAAAAAGATGGAGCCAATTGAGAAAAAATAGCAATGCAGCACATGGTAATATTTTTAATTCCTTGGTTTTGGGATGTTCAGAGATGAAATATTTATTCTAAATTAGGATTTAGTAAGAAAGAAAGTAATTATATATATAGTCAAGTTTACTTGGAAAGATTTGAAGTTATGGTAATTAAGTATTTATGGTTTTTAATATTAATATTTGCAAAAAAATGATGGAGCCAATCGGGAAAAAAAACATGGCAATGCATGCTAATATTTTTAATTGCTTAATTTCGGGGAATGTCTTTCCTCTTCATCAATCATCACAACGTACAGGCCATTTCCCCATTTCTGACTTCTCCATCTCCATTAATGGAGAGGCCGCTCATCGTAGTATCAGACTCAGAGGTTCGTCTAGACTTTATGCTCAATTTCAAATGCCGAGCCAACGTCCGCCTCAGGTCTCTCTCCGCCACTACCCCAATAGCATTCAAGGTCCAAACTTCAGCGCGCACAAGTTCCTGGTTAATCCACCAACTGGGCTTATCCCTCCTTCATCCTCTACCATCTTTCAAATCATACTCAGACCACAAACCCATCTCCCATCCTCTTTCCCTCGTTCTCCCTCCGACCGTTTCCTCCCAATTCATCCGATTTGACTAACCCCGATTCTCTCAACTCATGGTTCTCTTCCCTTCCTCTCTGGTCAACTCAAGATTTTAAGCTCAAGGTTGCCTTCGTCGGTCCGTTTCTTCTCCGGCACGCTGTCAGCAGTGGGGATGTTAACTCTGTGAAGAATATAATAAAGAGGCAGAGGTCGATACTTTCTGAGTTGTCACCGAGAGAGGCTGAGTCGCTCCTTCGAGTTGCTACTGAGTTGGCTGACCCTGAGGGTATGGTGAACTTACTGCTTGAAGCTGGGTTGAAGATTGACGCACGGGCGAAAGCGGATGATGTGGGCTTTCATCAAATGGACGCAAAGTGGCAATCCAAAGGCTGGTGCGAGCTGCACGTGGCAATAGCATTTGATCGGACGGACGAAGTTTTGGATTCATTGGATAGTTTTGGGCCATTGGATTTGAGAGATAAAGAAGGAAGGACACCGTTGCATTTGGCGGCAGGTAGAGGGAATATCAAGTGCGCTAGGGTATTGGTGGAATCCGGTGCAGATAAGGATGCTAAGAGCAAAGATGGCAGGACTGCACTGTATAGAGCAGCGGCAAATGGTGACCATAAGATGGTAGAGATGCTAATTGAGATGGGTTCTGACCCCACAATCGCAGATAATCATGGCCGTTCAGCTTTTGATGTTGCTCGGGACAAGGGACATCTAAATATAGTCACAAACTAGAGAATCCAGCTTCAAATAATTCAGACTACATTATTAAGTACCTTTCTTTATTGACGACGACGCCGGAGGAGATTCTGGAGACTCTGGAACGTGGAGAAGTAGTGCTAATGGCGGCCAGGCGAGGGAACTTGGAACACCTTGAATCATTACTAAAGAAAGGTGCAAACGAAAACTATAAAGATCAATATGGCTTCACAGCCTTGCGTGCAGCAGCTATCAAAGGGCACAAAGATATAGTATCAATGCTAGTTAAGTTAATAGATTGTTAACTGTTAAATTAAAAATTTTTAATTGAAATTTATATATTTCTCTATATTCATATGCACATAAATCATCAATAAGGAACAGAGGTGGCAGATCCATCAGGTTAGCTACTCCAATAAGACATAATATCCCTGCATTCCTGCAAAATATGCAGTATGTTGTCCAAGGCTCCTTTGCTTTTCACTTTAATGTTTGTTTTGCAAGGGTAGATACATCCAACAATTGAAATTTTAAACAATGGTGGACATGTTAGTATATTCTTAGCCTATCCAATTGTCTCCTAACTTACATGATAATCAAAAGATTCATTGCCCAGGTTAGAAAAGTGAACCATGTTGAAGAGCAAGCACGAACCTTTCATTTTATTCCTCTTCTAGAGGCAATATCAGAAGCATTTTGAAGCCATGACTGGTATATTTGGCCTGGAATCATGGTTTCTTCCTGATTCATTGTGCGAGTTGCATGTCTTCTTTTTTGCCATTTATTAAGCCCTTGACCCCATAGATCCTGTTTCAACCCCTCTTTCAAGATCAGATAAACTTTTATCGTCTTTTGTTAAGCTAACATGATCATACATAAGAGCTTCTTTAATTAAATTACTTTACCTGTCTGCTTGCCTTGCATTCATCAGATGGTTGATTGACTTATTTTTCTAGATAGCCTTCAATTTCAACAGCTGCATAAGGCAATATTAATGTTAATATATGTACACAGCTAGACGTTTTCTTAGTGAAAGTTCACAAGTGTTCGCTCTATCAGTCAAGGCTTTAGAGTAAATGCTAGAATGACCACATAATGTTTCGGTTCATTAAAATGAAGAAGGAAAATGATCAAATTGTTCTGTAGTTATTAATATACACTACTGTATGTCATCATCAAATAGAAAACCCATATATGATTCAGTAGTAAAGGAATTCACTACAAACATTTAAGAATCTCATTTTTGGAAAAAACAAATACATTAACAGAAGTTTCACATCCAGGAAAGACAAATAAATAGATAAAAACATATAATGGATTTTTTTTTTTTTTGAGATTGCAATATATAATGGAAATTGGTGAAAGAAAAAAAGGCTGCATTAGATAATTGCATAATCCTGTTGGAAAGCTAATTGCATAACCCTGTTGGAAAGCTAATTGCATAACCCTGTTGGAAAAAGGAAAAAAATGTAAAAGATTGTTTAGAATATCATGAAGATAAAAGAGATAGAAACAAAAAAAAAACATCTTGAAATGCGCACATATCATGTTACTGACATGGAGTTTCATTCTGTCAGAGTTAGGAGGGTATGAGAGTAGGTTGGATCTTCATATGATCTCCAGAAGTGAAGTTTGGTTGTGTCTCCTCAAAGCTATCACAGATAATACACAAATCAACACGTTCAAACAATTTGATGTTCTTGGCATTAGCTGAGAGAACAACAATGGTTAGCTTAACGGAAAAGTTGCACACGTTCAAAACAATTTCCTGCGAAGGATTTGTTTGTTTAACATAATAGCTTAGATCACATGTAGAAAGCGAAATTTATGTTTATATTAATTTACCAATTGCAAAATGGGCTGCTCTTTGGAAACTAATTATGGCGTTTGTATCAGTCCCTTGGTTATCGGGCAGAGTTGTTACAGACTCCTTCCAGCGAACAAATCACACCAATTAATAAAAAACGAATATTGCAAAAAAAAAAATCTTGTTAACTAATAACTACATGCTCATGGGTCACAAGCATGGATCATCGGATTCGGTTGGGCAATTACTGAAAGCTCATTTAATTTATTTGGGTCGGGTCAATTTCAATGGGCAATTTCCACCGGGCCGAATCTAGATAGTAAAAAGTAGATTGTCGTTTGAGCATTACGTTCAATACGTCGAATAGAAATTGCTAAAAAAACATAATCATTATTTTTTTTAATCGTAAAATTTCCAAACAAATAAATATTTCCAAACTAATTTTCAATAGCATTTAAAATTATTTTTTGATGTGTCACTTGAAATAAATCATATATGAATTATAGTTTTACTTAAAATTATTTATTAAATTAAAAAGAATTAATTTTTCATTTTCAATTTAAAAATTGGTAAAAAAATAAATTAAGTTAAATTTTTACAAATTTCTTGATTTGAAACAGGAAGTGAAAGGAAAAAGTTAAACTTATTTCAAACAAAATAAACAAGTCAATAAACATAAGTTCAACATTTTATGAAAATTCAACTGTTGTAAATTTATAAAATAATAAATAAGTAGGGGTGTAAACGAATCGAGTCGAGCCAAATTTTGAAGAGTTCAAGCTTGTTAGAATTCAAAACGCCATAAAGCAATGAAACCATGCAAGTTTGTTCACATTTACCAGTAGGAATTGAAGAGAAGAGAAATGAAGTAAAATATCCTCCTCCTCACAATATCCAAAAAGGTTGATAAAATTCTTGTGATTCACTTTTGATAATGTCTCAATCTGAAAGAAAATATCTGAAGGAATTAGAAAACGAGGTTGCATCATAAGTCCTTATAGTTCAATGTGATTAGCTCATAAAGTACCTTCTTCCTAAATTGAACTTCCAAATGCTTAGGCCAATCCTTGGAAGATGTTACTGCAACTGAGGCCACAGCTATTTCAATGCCACTGGACAATGTTCCCTTGTACTGTGTACCAATTGGTGAAGAACCAATTACACTACTGAAATCTTCACAGCCTTCTTCAAGCTCAGATCTTTTTTAAGCTTCGGTACACCTGAAATGCAAATCTTGAGTCATGCAAGTAGATAGCCAAAAAGGGTTGAACACGGACACACCATATGGAAGAAAGATGTGGAGCAGCTTACACTCTAGATGCACATGTAAAATGGTTTGAAGTTTGAAACCTCACACCCTCGTACAAAATATAACTTTTCCACTTGGGAAGAAGAATTACCAGTTACAAATGCTTTCTGAAGTTGCCCACTCAATCCTGTGGCCCAAGGTTTGACAGTAGCCTTGTTAATTTTATACACATAGAAGATGACAATGGACATGGCAAGTAGTGCACCCCCTATGGCACCAGCAATTATAGAAACATGTTTTTTTGATGAGGAAGGTTTTCTAGGATTATTAGAGGATGGAGGAGTTGGAACTAGAAGAGGATTTGAAGCAGAACCATTAGGTGAAGCAGAAGGGGGATTTGGTTCCAGTGGAGTTGGAAGAGAAACAACTGCAGGGGGAGAAGAGGGTGCCGGATTTGGTTCCGGTGGAGGAGATTGAATGGAGTTATTTACAGGGGGAGAAGGCAAAAGCGAAAATGGTGGGGCTACAGATCTAGGTGGAGCCTTTCCAGATTCAGAAGGTGCTTCTGGAACAGAGAAACGACTTCTTAAATATGGTGATTCATTCACTCGAGGGGCATTGGCCACTTGCAGCTGTCGCTTGTTAATTGCATTTTCAGTTTGCACAGCATTCCTGTAAAAAATATGGGGGACAAAGGCATAATGTAAATATGTAACAGCATGGAACAACAAAGAAATTACACAAATACAGAGAAGGGGAAGGGAAGGGAGGGGGGGAATGCAAGACAATTTCATTTCATGAAAACAATGAATTGTTTGTCACAGAGGGGCCATTCCTTTTCTCAACGTCCCCCATAAAGGAGAAATTAAATCAGATGGTTCACCAAAAGGTGCCCAAGAACCTAAAACAATGTTAGTGCCACTAAAATTGTCTCAGATTTACAGTAGACTACCAGAAAAATGTCTTATCTTGACCCATACGAGAATATTCAACTGACATACCGTAAGGCAGATCTTTCATTGTAAGATGGTCCTTTAGCTGCACTAGCTAGTTGGTTTTCATCTACTTGAAATTCAGAATGTGTTTCTAGTCGATGAATTTCAGGTGATAAATTGCTGAGAAGCCTGTTGTTGTCCAGGAAACTAAAACATATGCACAAAAAAAATGGAGTTCATATACTAATGGAAGCAAAAGATAATCTCAATGGAGGAAAAAAATTGTTCAACATTATCAACTTACAGGATTGTCAAAGAGAGACTACTGTCAAGGACAGGAGGGAGTGGCCCACTGAAGTTATTATTTCCAAAATCTAGCCCCTCCAACTCCTTCAACTCTCCAATCCCTTCAGGAATGATGCCAGTAAAAGAATTGTTGTGCAAAATGCTGCAGCAGAACATTAAGCCATATGACCAAAGGCAAAAAAATTCTGAATCAAAGGACAGAAGGTAAATTTATGTTGCCTAGTTGATACTTACATAGACTTTATGCGAACAAGGTTTCTGAGGTCAGGTGCTAGTGTTCCTCCAAGATAAAGATCTTTCAAGTTCCTGAATATTACATATTTTTCTTTAGAATAAAATAGAGAGCTTATCAGCAAGTAGTATCACGTTTAAAATAACCATTAACTACAAAGAGAGTAACACTGATTTTCTTTTCAAGTTTTACTCAATCTGAGCTGATTCCATTAAGTTCTAATCAAAATAAACCGAACTTGGAAACCAAAGCACGATTTAAGGATTCTGATTCAAGTTGCAAAGTTTACATATCACCAGGGAACCCAAAAGGTTCCCAGGCACAGCAGCACCTGATGTGATATAGTTTTGAAAAATGTTCTCACAATGCTGCAGACTGCAGCCAAAAGGGCAATCAACAAAACATGTAATCCATAGATCAAGCAGCATAAATTATAGTAATAGAGTTACTTTGATCTGATAGAGTCATCCAAAAAAGTAAACTGGAAACCAACGGATGACTTCTCAAAACTGCAAAGTAATAGCTAGAACACACTTTAAACTTGCCATCCAAAACCAAAAGGTTATGTATTTTTCATCGCTGACTCGCATAATCAGCTTCAGAAATTACAAATTTTATCAAAAAAATGCATCTCGAGCCTCAAAACTTTTCCCTTAAATTTTCCAGTATCAGAACAGAAAAGAAAACGAAAACAAAAGGCCAAAATTTTTCAGCAGAGAGAAAAGATACATACAATTCGACAACTTTGCCATCAGAGCACTCAACTCCAAACCAATAACACGGATTAACAACTCCATCCTCATCCTTCCAATTCTTCAACGCGTCGTACGGATCACTCACTATTCTTTCTCTAAACTTCAATAACGCTAAACCTGCAAACAGACCACCAAATTTCACCAACCATTCTTCTCCACTTTCCCAAGAAACAAACAGAAAACCATATGTAGCTATATACCTTCGTCGTTGAGCGACCAGCAGAAAATAAAGTTCTGGTAGAGCAAAAAGAGAAGAAGAACTCTAAATCTGATGAATTTCCAGGAGCAAAAAGAGAAGAAAATAAACATCATAATCTTTAGGAATATTTAAAATATTTTTCAAATTAAAAATATTATAAATAAAAATATTCTCTCCTAGCGTTATTATTTTTTAATTAAAATTTTAACGAGCTACCACAGAATATTTTTATTAATTAACGACTTTTTTTCTCAGATTAACAATTCATATAATAATTTTCTTATATGCTTCTACATGTTTTTATAATATATATATAATAATGTAAGTTTTCCTCTGTACTCCTTTTATAACTCGATACTCTCGCCTTTTCCTCTTTTTTAAACCTAACTTCTTATTTTTTCTTCTCCATGAGAAACTATCTGCTTCAATTAACTATCGATAAATAAGAAAATATAGTTGTCCCTATTAATTTAAGAGTCAACAAAAGTAAAGCGGCTCATCCCGTCAAGGATCGGAATAAGAAAAAACAATGATCGTTTAAGATATGTTAATGTATATATATATATATATATATAAAGAATTTAAAATTGGACTCACAGATTTAATATGGTAAGTGCATTTAAGTAAATTTGATAGAACTCTCATATTCTAGTCTCTCAATTTCTAATCCCCATTCTAAAAAAAAAAATTAAAATTATTTACTTATTCAAATTTTTATAATAAAGCATGTTAAATTTAATTTTAAATTAATTTTTTTTATAAATTTGACTAATATGTATTTAAGTTAATAATTTTCTCAATGATATTTTCTAAAGCATATTATAGTAGCTATCCATGATTTGTTTTTTTTATGTTGAATATTCTTCAATAGGTATGGTGTATGACTGAAATACTGCATTTTCCTTTTATGTAATAGAAATTAGAAATCGCTTATGTTTGCAAAAAACAAAGAAAAAGAGAAAAAAAAGGAGAAATAGTATCACAGGGACTTGTTAGAAAAATAATAAACAAAAATCAACAAGTAAAGATTTACAAGTTTCACAAATAATTCATAAATCATCAAACACTTGCTGCTAAGTTTATAAACATCTGTGGTAAAAAAAAAGTCTATAAACATCTAATCAAACAAATCCCATCAAATAAAAGAACCCAAATAGGAAGATCCCCACTTTCCTGTATTCCATTTTTTTCTAAAATAGAAAATAAGCAAAAGAAAAAACACCAATATTATTTTATTTCTATATTTCCTATTGTGGATAGAGGGCTAAGTTGACATACCTCGCCGCTTCACGGGATAACATATGCCGCACTTAATCAAACCGTTTACATTGCACGGGATAACATAGGCCGCACTTAATCAGACCGGATGTGCAGGTCCTAAACCCATGCTTCTCAGAGTAGATCTTATGGCTGCCATTACTGTGCACAAAGAACATATCTCAGCCCTCCACAAACATCACAGACGCTATTAAATTTAATTTTAATATTGTTTCCTACAAACGGTAACCCACCAATCAGCTTACTCAACTCACCACTCTCATTCATCTCCTTGATCTCCTCGGCCCCGCCAACATACTTCCCTCCTAAGAAAACTGCAGGTAACCTAACTTTTTTGGACACAGTAGAGTGGCTGAGATCACCAAGT
Organism: Manihot esculenta; assembly: GCF_001659605.2. NCBI lineage: Eukaryota > Viridiplantae > Streptophyta > Magnoliopsida > Malpighiales > Euphorbiaceae > Manihot > Manihot esculenta. Next base: position 31,823,656 of record NC_035171.2, read on the forward strand.
AGGGCTCACACACGTCCGCCGGAGCCACCTTCACCTAGGTACTTCTCCTGCTCATCTTTCAAAGATATCAATGCCATTCTCTTAGAAGAACAAAATGGATCCAAATCCCAACCCCAAACCCCCAGAAGACCCTCCATTTTCCACTGCGCCTCCCCACTCCACTGCCACCACCGCAACCACTCTAAAACATTCATAATTTAACCAGGGTGAAATTATGAATGTTTTAGAGTGGTTGCGGTGGAGTGGGGAGGCGATCCGGACACGGTGAAAAATGGAGGGTCTTATGGGGGTTTGGGGTTGGGATTTGGATCCATTTTGTTCTTCTAAGAGAATGGCATTGATATCTTTGAAAGATGAGCAGGAGAAGTACCTTGGTGAAGGTGGCTCCGCCGGCCGTCTCAGGGAGGTGTGAGCCCTACTTGGTGATCTCAGCCACTCTAGCCACATTATATATAGAGAGAGAGAATGGAAGAGACATGAGACTAGTTAGGGTTACAAAGTAGGACTGGACCGGGCCTTTGGTGCTATTAAAGAAAGGGATTCTATAACTTTAACAATAGAGTGTCTGATCAAATTCTTGATTCATCATTGGTTTAAATCTTCGGAGGTCTTTAAAAATATTAGATATTCTCAATATTTATTCTAAATTTGAATTTAGTAAGAAGGAAAGTAATTATATATAAAGTCAAGTTTGCTTGGAAAAATTTGAAGTTATGGTAATTAATTATTTATGAGTTTTTAATATTAATATTTGCAAAAAAGATGTCAGCCAATTGGGAAAAAATGACAATGCAGTATATGGTAATATTTTTAATTCCTTGGTTTCGAGGATGTTCAGAGATATGAAATATTTATTCTAAATTTGGATTTAGTAAGAAGGAAAGTAATTATATATATAGTCAAGTTTGCTTGGAAAAATTTAAAGTTATGGTAATTAATTATTTATGGGTTTTTAATATTAATATTTGCAAAAAAGATGGAGCAAATTAGGAAAAAATGGTAATGCAGCACATGTAATATTTTTAATTTCTTGATTTCGGGGATATTCACCAGTAGCCAGAGGGGTGCATTGAGATCTGCCAATCCCTAAATAATTTTTCTCAGCTAATGTGGAGAACTCCAATAAATTCTGTTTACGACTATAGAACTTAATTGTGCCATATGTATGAGCAAATGCATGTGCAGGAACAACTCAGAAATCATTATTGAAATTTTAATATCATTTCTAGAATAAAAGATGTCATAGGATCACAGTGGTTTCTTCCCGCTACTTCCATCTTAGTAAGGAAAAAAAATATTTTTTAGTGTATATGGTATAAGAAAACTAATTAATTTTTTAATTTTAAAAAATATATTAAAATATTTTTAATATTTTTTTAAAAAATAATAATTATTTTTTATTAATTTTAAGGTTAAATATTATAAAAGAATTTAAAATGTTATGAATATAAAAAATTAATTAATAAACTTTTTAAATATCTAAAATATTAATTAATAAATTTTTAAAATTATAAAAATTAAATAGTAAAATATTTAATGAATAAAATTAACCTAATCATTTACTAATAAATTTTTTAAAATATTTAAAATATTTTAATATATTTTTTAAAATTAAAATTTTTTATAAAAATTAAGTAATAATTTTTTCTTAATGCTTAATATTTTGATTTAGTGATTAAAAAAATAAATTATAAAAAATTATCTTTTATATTCAACTAATCACTAACATAACTACTATTCCCTACTAAATAAGGTGAATAATCAGTTAATAGTTTAATAAAACGGTTAATATTACAGAAAAAAGACTCTTATCATCAAATCTTATCCATATGCTTATATGAATAATCATCCGTCCTTAATAAGTGAGGCTACACCTAAAATTTTATTGAAAAATGAGAATTATCAGTATGGACTCACATTTAAAAATTAGAAAATGGGGAGCAAACAAAAGGAATTACATTCCCAATTGAGTCATGGTTCGGTTTTTATTTTGAATTTAAATAGTAATCTGTTAGGTTTTGAAGCAAAATTAAAATAAAATCAACATCAATTTAATTAAGTTGTTTTATTTTTCTTTAAATCAAATTAAAATTTGATGTATGTCACTTTTTTTTGCATGAAATCGTTGAATTGAAATCAATATTTAAGAATTTTAGAATATGGGCGTAAATCTCTAATTTCATCTTTCACGTTGACCTTAAATTGACCACCATGCATTACATTATTTATTTAAATTGAGTAGTAGCTTTTTATGATACAATATTTAAATTTATCTCGTACTTTTTTTAATGTTGTTTGTTATAAAATTGACAAAATAAAATAAGATAGAGTTTAATTTTTAAAATTTAATAAATGCTCACCCGAAAACATTCTACATATTAGTATATTGGCTAATATTATTATTAATAAAATATTGTTTACTATAAAATTGACGAAAATGTTTTTTATAAACTAATAAATCAATAAATTGAGTTATTTTTAACTACATTTGATGGGAAGTATATATTTGGATCCAATTTATTATAGATTAATAAATTTTTAAAATTATAAATAATAAATTATATTATAAAATAATAAATAAAATTCACTTTAATATCTTTTTTTTTTTTTGAAATAGGAGTTGGGGGAGTAGAACCTTAGACCTCTCAAGTCTATTAGGATGCATTTTCCACCAGGCTAAGCCTCGAAGTGCCTTTAATATCTATTAACTTCATAATAAATCTAATTCACTTAAAAATTTCTCCTTTTAATTTTTCCATTTTGGTTCAACTTGTGCACCACTAATCTATCCAAACCGGATTTTGATGAGTCAACTTTTAAAACTAAAATGGTTTTTAATAAATATATTTAAAACTAAATTTATGAGAGAAACATTTACAAACATCAATAAAATGTGTAATATAACTATTTTATATTTAATTTAATTATTTATTTTTAAAGTATAAACAATGATGTGATTTAACAAATGATATAAAATGAATTTCATTGTTCATCTCTCTAAAATAATAATGAAAGAACATTCACAAAAAACCACCCTATGCAAAATCGGTTAATATTTTTAATAATTGAACTCGTTCAAATACGATGAAAATTTATATTAAATTATTTAAATTCATTCTAAAATCAATTATTATGACTCAAACTAATACTATATTTATATAATTTTAATTAATAATTTATAAATAAATTTTTTAATTAATAATTTTAATTTTAAAACTTAATATTTCATAAAATAATTATAATATAATTTTAAATGAAAACATATAAAAATTTATAAATATTATTATAAAATATATATTTTAATTAAATTAATTATTTATATAAATAAATTTAGATAATGATTATTCAATATGAAAAATCCAAATCCAAGCAAGTCTACCATGAATTTAAATCAAAACTATTTTAAATCTAATTATATATTTTATTCAAATTCATTGTAATAAAATTTCATCAAATTAAATATTCAAAAATATTTTATTTATTCAAATCTCTAATTTATATCGTTTCATAAGATATTTAGCTATCAATTGTATTAAAAAAATAAAAATAGTTAGGGAATATATTTTTTTAACTTATAAAAAAATTAATTATTATGTAATTATACTTTAATTCTTAATACATTAGGGACAAAGACAAACCCAAATTGGCCACCCATGCATGAGTCCCACAGAATCACGTGCATGCATCGTCTCAAACACTAATATCTTTCCTCTTCATTAATCATCACAACATACAGGCCATTTCCCCATTTCTGACTTCTCTATCTCCATTAATGGAGAGGCCGCTCATCGAAGTATCAGACTCAGAGGTTCGTCTAGACTTTATGCTCAATTCCAAATGCCGAGCCAACGTCCGCCTCAGGTCTCTCTCCGCCACTACCCCAATAGCATTCAAGGTCCAAACTTCATCGCCGCACAAGTTCCTGGTTAATCCACCAACTGGGCTTATCCCTCCTTCATCCTCTACCATCTTTCAAATCATACTCAGACCACAAACCCATCTCCCATCCTCTTTCCCTCGATCTCCCTCCGACCGTTTCCTCCCAATTCATCCGATTTGACTAACCCCGATTCTCTCAGCTCATGGTTCTCTTCCCTTCCTCTCTGGTCAACTCAAGATTTTAAGCTCAAGGTTGCCTTCGTCGGTCCATTTCTTCTCCGGCACGCTGTCAGCAGTGGGGATGTTAACTCTGTGAAGAATATAATAAAGAGGCAAAGGTCGATACTTTCTGAGTTGTCACCGAGAGAGGCTGAGTCGCTCCTTCGAGTTGCTACTGAGTTGGCTGACCCTGAGGGTATGGTGAACTTACTGCTTGAAGCTGGGTTGAAGATTGACGCACGGGCGAAAGCGGATGATGTGGGCTTTCATCAAATGGACGCAAAGTGGCAATCCAAAGGCTGGAGCGAGCTGCACGTGGCAATAGCATTTGATCGGACGGACGAAGTTTTGGATTCATTGGATAGTTTTGGGCCATTGGATTTGAGAGATAAAGAAGGAAGGACACCGTTGCATTTGGCGGCAGGTAGAGGGAATATCAAGTGCGCTAGGGTGTTGGTGGAATCCGGTGCAGATAAGGATGCTAAGAGCAAAGATGGCAGGACTGCACTGTATAGAGCAGCGGCAAATGGTGACCATAAGATGGTAGAGATGCTAATTGAGATGGGTTCTGACCCACAATCGCAGATAGTCATGGCCGTTCAGCTTTTGATGTTTCTCGGGACAAGGGACATGTAAGGATAGTCACAAACTAGAGAATCCAGCTTGAAATAATTCAGACTACATTATTAAGAACCTTTCTTTTTTAAGAACCTTTCTTTATTGACTTGATTATTCCAATTTCTGATGATGGAGACACTGGGTTTTGGTACAGAATAAAAAATGAAATAGTGTGCTGGAAGGCGTGTTGAGTTTCTATGATATTCAAAAGTAATTATACAACTAAAATTGTCAAGATTAACATGATTTCCTAAATAAACCTAACTTTTATTTTTAACAGTGGCCCACAAATTCAATTAACATGCCATAAATAGTATCAAAGGGACTTGTTAGAAAAATAATAAATAAAAATCAACAAGTAAAGATTTACAAGTTTCACAAATAATTCATAAACCATCAAACACTTACTGCTAAGTATATAAACATCTGTGCCAAAAAAAAAAAGTCTATAAACATCTAATCAAACAAATCCCATCAAATATAAGAACCCAAATAGGAAGGTCCCCACTTTCCTGTATTCTATTTTTTTCTAAAATAGAAAATAAGCAAAAGAAAAAACAGCTACTACTTCCATTCTAATATTATTTTATTTCTATATTTTCTATTGTGGATAGAGGGCTAAATTGACATTCGCCGCCGGTTCACGGGATAACATAGGCCGCACTTAACCAGACCGTTTACATTGCACGATGTGCAGGTCGTAAACCCATGCTTCTCAGAGTAGATCTTATGACTGCCATTGCACTGTGCGCAAAGAACATGTCTCAGCTCTCCACAAACATCACAGAAACTATTGTTTCCTACAAAGGGTAACCCACCAATCAGCTTACTCAACTCACCACTCTCATTCATCTCCTTGATCTCCTCGGCCCCACCAACATACTTCCCACCTAAGAAAACTGCAGGTAACCTAACCTTTTTAGAACATGTGATCATCTGTATCTCGTCGAGATACCCGGCATCCATGGACAAATCTCGCTCGTCAATTGGGATGCGAAATCCACGGAGGATTGATCTGACGGTTCTGCAATCTTCGAATGTTTTGCGGACAATGCCGAGGCTGGTAAAGTAGAGGATGATCTCGTGGTCATCCTGGTTAGGAGGTGGTGAAATTATGAATGTTTTAGAGTGGTTGCCGTGGTGGCCGTGGAGTGGGGAGGCGCGGTGGAAAATGGAGGGTCTTCTGGGGGTTTGGGGTTGGGATTTAGATCCATTTTGTTCTTCTAAGAGAATGGCATTGATATCTTTGAAAGATGAGCAGGAGAAGTACCTTGGTGAAGGTGGCT
>NC_035171.2:31832757-31867771 GCF_001659605.2 Manihot esculenta
TTGGAAAAATTTGAAGTTATGGTAATTAATTATTTGAGTTTTTAATATTAATATTTGCAAAAAAGATGTCAGCCAATTGGGAAAAAATTACAATGCAGTACATGGTAATATTTTTAATTCCTTGGTTTCGAGGATGTTCAGAGATATGAAATATTTATTCTAAATTTGGATTTACTAAGAAGGAAAGTAATTATATATATATAGTCAAGTTTGCTTGGAAAGATTTGAAGTTATGGTAATTAATTATTTATGGATTTTTAATATTAATATTTACAAAAAAAAATGGAGCTAATTGGAAAAAAATGGCAATGCAGCACATGGTAATATTTTTAATTTCTTTGTTTCGGGGATGTTCAGAGATATGAAATATTTATTATAAATTTGGATTTAGTAAGAAGGAAAGTAATTATATATATAGTCAAGTTTGCTTGGAAAAATTTGAAGTTATGGTAATTAATTATTTATGGGTTTTTAATATTAATATTTGCAAAAAAGATGAAGCAAATTAGAAAAGAATGGTAATGCAGCACATGGTAATATTTTTAATTTCTTGATTTCGGGGATATTCACTAGTAGCCAGAGGGGTGCATTGAGATCTGCCAATCCCTAAATAATTCTGTTTACGACTATAGAACTTAATTGTGCCATATGTATGAGCAAATGCATGTGCAGGAACAACTCAGAAATCATTATTGAAATTTTAATATCATTTCTAGAATAAAAGATGTCATAGGATCACAATGGTTTCTTCCCGCTACTTCCATCTTAGTAAGGAAAAAAATATTTTTTAGTGTATATGGTATAAGAAAACTAATTAATTTTTTAATTTTAAAAAATATATTAAAATATTTTTAATATTTTTTTAAAAAATAATAATTATTTTTTATTAATTTTAAGGTTAAATATTATAAAAGAATTTAAAATGTTATGAATATAAAAATTAATTAATAAACTTTTTAAATATCTAAAATATTAATTAATAAATTTTTAAAATTATAAATATTAAATAGTAAAATATTTAATGAATAAAATTAACCTAATCATTTACTAATAAATTTTTTAAAATATTTAAAATATTTTAATATATTTTTTAAAATTAAAATTTTTTATAAAAATTAAGTAATAATTTTTTCTTAATGCTTAATATTTTGATTTAGTGATTAAAAAAATAAATTATAAAAAATTATCTTTTATATTCAAGTAATCACTAACATAACTGCTATTCCCTACTAAATAAGGTGAATAATCAGTTAATAGTTTAATAAAACAGTTAATATTACAGAAAAAAGACTCTTATCATCAAATCTTATCCATATGCTTATATGATTTTTCCTAACCTCATCCTAAAATGAGTTAGATGAATAATCATCCGTCCTTAATAAGTGAAGCTACATTCAAAGTATCTAATTTGCATCCCAAAATTTTATTAAAAAATGAGAATTATCAGTATGGACTCACATTTAAAAATTAGAAAATGCGGAGCAAACAAAAGGAATTACATTCCCAATTGAGTCATGGTTCGGTTTTTATTTTGAATTTAAATAGTAATCTGTTAGGTTTTGAAGCAAAATTAAAATAAAATCAACATCAATTTAATTAAGTTGTTTTATTTTTCATTAAATCAAATTAAAATTTGTTGTATGTCACTTTTTTTTGCATGAAATCGTTGAATTGAAATCAATATTTAAGAATTTTAGAATATGGGCGTAAATCTCTAATTTCATCTTTCACGTTGACCTTAAATTGACTACCATGCATTACATTATTTATTTAAATTGAGTAGTAGCTTTTTATGATACAATATTTAAATTTATCTCGTACTTTTTTTAATGTTGTTTGTTATAAAATTGACAAAATAAAATAAGATAGAGTTTAATTTTTAAAATTTAATAAATGCTCACCCGAAAGCATTCTACATATTAGTATATTGACTAATATTATTATTAATAAAATATTGTTTACTATAAAATTGACGAAAATGTTTTTTATAAACCAATAAATCAATAAATTGAGTTATTTTTAAGTACATTTGATGGGAAGTATATATTTGGATCCAATTTATTATAGATTAATAAATTTTTAAAATTATAAATAATAAATTATATTATAAAATAATAAATAAAATTCACTTTAATATCTTTTTTTTTTTTTTTTTGAAATAGGAATTGGGGGAGTAGAACCTTAGACCTGTCAAGTCTACTAGGATGCATTTTCCACCAGGCTAAGCCTCGGAGTGCCTTTAATATCTATTAACTTCATAATAAATCTAATTCACTTAAAAATTTCTCCTTTTAATTTTTCCATTTTAATTCAACTTGTGCACCACTAATCTATCCAAACGGGATTTTGATGAGTCAACTTTTAAAACTAAAATGGTTTTTAATAAATACATTTAAAACTGAATTTATGAGAGAAACATTTACAAACATCAATAAAATGTGTAATATAACTATTTTAAATTTAATTTAATTATTTATTTTTAAAGTATAAACAATGATGTGATTTAACAAATGATATAAAATGAATTTTATTGTTCATCTCTCTAAAATAATAATGAAAGAACATTCACAAAAAACCACCCTATGCTAAATCGGTTAATATTTTTAATAATTGAACTCGTTCAAATACGATGAAAATTTATATTAAATTATTTAAATTCATTCTAAAATCAATTATTATGACTCAAATTAATACCATATTTACATAATTTTAATTAATAATTTATAAATAAAATTTTTTAATTAAAAATTTTAATTTTAAAACTTAATTTGGAAAAAAAATGGCAATGCAGCACATAGTAATATTTTTAATTTCTTTGTTTTGGGGATGTTCAGAGATATGAAATATTTATTCTAAATTTGGATTTAGTAAGAAGGAAAGTAATTATATATATATAGTCAAGTTTGCTTGGAAAAATTTGAAGTTATGGTAATTAATTATTTATGAGTTTTTAATATTAATATTTGCAAAAACGATGGAGCCAATCGGGAAAAATTGGCAATGCAGCACATGGTAATATTTTTAATTTCTTGGTTTCGAGATGTTCAGAGATGAAATATTTATTCTAAATTAAGATTTAATATGAAGGAAAGTAATTATATATATAGTCAAGTTTGCTTGGAAAGATTTGAAGTTATGGTAATTAATTATTTATGGGTTTTTAATATTAATATTTGCAAAAACGATGGAGCCAATTGGGAAAAAATAGCAATGCAGCACATGGTAATATTTTTAATTCCTTGGTTTCGGGGATGTTCAGAGATAAAATATTTATTCTAAATTAGGATTTAGTAAGAAAGAAAGTAATTATATATATAGTCAAGTTTACTTGAAAAGATTTGAAGTTATGGTAATTAATTATTTATGGTTTTTAATATTAATATTTGCAAAAACGATGGAGCCAATCGGGAAAAAATGGCAATGCAGCACATGGTAATATTTTTAATTTCTTGGTTTCGGGATGTTCAGAGATAAAATATTTATTCTAAATTAAGATTTAATATGAAGGAAAGTAATTATATATATAGTCAAGTTTGCTTGGAAAGATTTGAAGTTATGGTAATTAATTATTTATGGGTTTTTAATATTAATATTTGCAAAAAAAGATGGAGCCAATCCGGAAAAAATGGCAATGCAGCACATGGTAATATTTTTAATTTCTTGGTTTCGGGATGTTCAGAGATGAAATATTTATTCTAAATTAAGATTTAATATGAAGGAAAGTAATTATATATATAGTCAAGTTTGCTTGGAAATATTTGAAGTTATGGTAATTAATTATTTATGGGTTTTTAATATTAATATTTGCAAAAACGATGGAGCCAATCGGGAAAAAATGGCAATGCAGCACATGGTAATATTTTTAATTTCTTGGTTTCGAGATGTTTAGAGATGAAATATTTATTCTAAATTAAGATTTAATATGAAGGAAAGTAATTATATATATAGTCAAGTTTGTTTGGAAAGATTTGAAGTTGTGGTAATTAATTATTTATGGGTTTTTAATATTAATATTTGCAAAAACGATGGAGCCAATTAGGAAAACATAGCAATGTAGCACATGGTAATATTTTTAATTCCTTGGTTTCGGGGATGTTCAGAGATGAAATATTTATTCTAAATTAGGATTTAGTAAGAAAGAAAGTAATTATATATATAATCAAGTTTACTTGGAAAGATTTGAAGTTATGGTAATTAATTATTTATGGGTTTTTAATATTAATATTTGCAAAAAAAGATGGAGCCAATCGGAAAAAAATGGCAATGCAGCACATGATAATATTTTTAATTTCTTTGTTTCGGGATGTTCAGAGATGAAATATTTATTCTAAATTAAGATTTAATATGAAGGAAAGTAATTATATATATAGTCAAGTTTGCTTGGAAAGATTTGAAGTTATGGTAATTAATTATTTATGGGTCTTTAATATTAATATTTGCAAAAACGATGGAGCCAATTGAGAAAAAATAGCAATGCAGCACATGGTAATATTTTTAATTCCTTGGTTTTGGGGATGTTCAGAGATGAAATATTTATTCTAAATTAGGATTTAGTAAGAAAGAAAGTAATTATATATATAGTCAAGTTTACTTGGAAAGATTTGAAGTTATGGTAATTAAGTATTTATGGTTTTTAATATTAATATTTGCAAAAAAAGATGGAGCCAATCGGGAAAAAATAGCAATGCAGCACATGGTAATATTTTTAATTTCTTGATTTCGGGATGTTCAGAGATGAAATATTTATTCTAAATTAAGATTTAATATGAAGAAAAGTAATTATATATATAGTCAAGTTTGCTTGGAAAGATTTGAAGTTATGATAATTAATTATTTATGGGTTTTTAATATTAATATTGGCAAAAACGATGGAGCCAATTGGGAAAAAATAGCAATGCAGCACATGGTAATATTTTTAATTCCTTGGTTTCGGGGATGTTCAGAGATAAAATATTTATTCTAAATTAGGATTTAGTAAGAAAGAAAGTAATTATATATATAGTCAAGTTTACTTGGAAAGATTTGAAGTTATGGTAATTAATTATTTATGGTTTTTAATATTAATATTTGCAAAAACGATAGAGCCAATCGGGAAAAAATGGCAATGCAGCACATGGTAATATTTTTAATTTCTTGGTTTCGGGATGTTCAGAGGTAAATATTTATTCTAAATTAAGATTTAATATGAAGGAAAGTAATTATATATATAGTCAAGTTTGCTTGGAAAGATTTGAAGTTATGGTAATTAATTATTTATGGGTTTTTAATATTAATATTTGCAAAAAAAGATGGAGCCAATCCGGAAAAAATGGCAATGCAGCACATGGTAATATTTTTAATTTCTTGGTTTCGGGATGTTCAGAGATGAAATATTTATTCTAAATTAAGATTTAATATGAAGGAAAGTAATTATATATATAGTCAAGTTTGCTTGGAAATATTTGAAGTTATGGTAATTAATTATTTATGGGTTTTTAATATTAATATTTGCAAAAACGATGGAGCCAATCGGGAAAAAATGGCAATGCAGCACATGGTAATATTTTTAATTTCTTGGTTTCGAGATGTTCAGAGATGAAATATTTATTCTAAATTAAGATTTAATATGAAGGAAAGTAATTATATATATAGTCAAGTTTGTTTGGAAAGATTTGAAGTTGTGGTAATTAATTATTTATGGGTTTTTAATATTAATATTTGCAAAAACGATGGAGCCAATTAGGAAAACATAGCAATGTAGCACATGGTAATATTTTTAATTCCTTGGTTTCGGGGATGTTCAGAGATGAAATATTTATTCTAAATTAGGATTTAGTAAGAAAGAAAGTAATTATATATATAGTCAAGTTTACTTGGAAAGATTTGAAGTTATGGTAATTAATTATTTATGGGTTTTTAATATTAATATTTGCAAAAAAAGATGGAGCCAATCGGAAAAAAATGGCAATGCAGCACATGATAATATTTTTAATTTCTTTGTTTCGGGATGTTTAGAGATGAAATATTTATTCTAAATTAAGATTTAATATGAAGGAAAGTAATTATATATATAGTCAAGTTTGCTTGGAAAGATTTGAAGTTATGGTAATTAATTATTTATGGGTTTTTAATATTAATATTTGCAAAAACGATGGAGCCAATTGAGAAAAAATAGCAATGCAGCACATGGTAATATTTTTAATTCCTTGGTTTTGGGGATGTTCAGAGATGAAATATTTATTCTAAATTAGGATTTAGTAAGAAAGAAAGTAATTATATATATAGTCAAGTTTACTTGGAAAGATTTGAAGTTATGGTAATTAAGTATTTATGGTTTTTAATATTAATATTTGCAAAAAAAGATGGAGCCAATCGGGAAAAAATAGCAATGCAGCACATGGTAATATTTTTAATTTCTTGATTTCGGGATGTTCAGAGATGAAATATTTATTCTAAATTAAGATTTAATATGAAGGAAAGTAATTATATATATAGTCAAGTTTGCTTGGAAAGATTTGAAGTTATGGTAATTAATTATTTATGGGTTTTTAATATTAATATTTGCAAAAACGATGGAGCCAATTGAGAAAAAATAGCAATGCAGCACATGGTAATATTTTTAATTCCTTGGTTTTGGGGATGTTCAGAGATGAAATATTTATTCTAAATTAGGATTTAGTAAGAAAGAAAGTAATTATATATATAGTCAAGTTTACTTGGAAAGATTTGAAGTTATGGTAATTAAGTATTTATGGTTTTTAATATTAATATTTGCAAAAAAAGATGGAGCCAATCGGGAAAAAATAGCAATGCAGCACATGGTAATATTTTTAATTTCTTGATTTCGGGATGTTCAGAGATGAAATATTTATTCTAAATTAAGATTTAATATGAAGGAAAGTAATTATATATATAGTCAAGTTTGCTTGGAAAGATTTGAAGTTATGGTAATTAATTATTTATGGGTTTTTAATATTAATATTTGCAAAAAAAGATGGAGCCAATCCGGAAAAAATGGCAATGCAGCACATGGTAATATTTTTAATTTCTTGGTTTCGGGATGTTCAGAGATGAAATATTTATTCTAAATTAAGATTTAATATGAAGGAAAGTAATTATATATATAGTCAAGTTTGCTTGGAAATATTTGAAGTTATGGTAATTAATTATTTATGGGTTTTTAATATTAATATTTGCAAAAACGATGGAGCCAATCGGGAAAAAATGGCAATGCAGCACATGGTAATATTTTTAATTTCTTGGTTTCGAGATGTTCAGAGATGAAATATTTATTCTAAATTAAGATTTAATATGAAGGAAAGTAATTATATATATAGTCAAGTTTGTTTGGAAAGATTTGAAGTTGTGGTAATTAATTATTTATGGGTTTTTAATATTAATATTTGCAAAAACGATGGAGCCAATTAGGAAAACATAGCAATGTAGCACATGGTAATATTTTTAATTCCTTGGTTTCGGGGATGTTCAGAGATGAAATATTTATTCTAAATTAGGATTTAGTAAGAAAGAAAGTAATTATATATATAGTCAAGTTTACTTGGAAAGATTTGAAGTTATGGTAATTAATTATTTATGGGTTTTTAATATTAATATTTGCAAAAAAAGATGGAGCCAATCGGAAAAAAATGGCAATGCAGCACATGATAATATTTTTAATTTCTTTGTTTCGGGATGTTTAGAGATGAAATATTTATTCTAAATTAAGATTTAATATGAAGGAAAGTAATTATATATATAGTCAAGTTTGCTTGGAAAGATTTGAAGTTATGGTAATTAATTATTTATGGGTTTTTAATATTAATATTTGCAAAAACGATGGAGCCAATTGAGAAAAAATAGCAATGCAGCACATGGTAATATTTTTAATTCCTTGGTTTTGGGGATGTTCAGAGATGAAATATTTATTCTAAATTAGGATTTAGTAAGAAAGAAAGTAATTATATATATAGTCAAGTTTTCTTGGAAAGATTTGAAGTTATGGTAATTAAGTATTTATGGTTTTTAATATTAATATTTGCAAAAAAAGATGGAGCCAATCGGGAAAAAATAGCAATGCAGCACATGGTAATATTTTTAATTTCTTGATTTCGGGATGTTCAGAGATGAAATATTTATTCTAAATTAAGATTTAATATGAAGGAAAGTAATTATATATATAGTCAAGTTTGCTTGGAAAGATTTGAAGTTATGGTAATTAATTATTTATGGGTTTTTAATATTAATATTTGCAAAAACGATGGAGCCAATTGAGAAAAAATAGCAATGCAGCACATGGTAATATTTTTAATTCCTTGGTTTTGGGGATGTTCAGAGATGAAATATTTATTCTAAATTAGGATTTAGTAAGAAAGAAAGTAATTATATATATAGTCAAGTTTACTTGGAAAGATTTGAAGTTATGGTAATTAAGTATTTATGGTTTTTAATATTAATATTTGCAAAAAAAGATGGAGCCAATCGGGAAAAAATAGCAATGCAGCACATGGTAATATTTTTAATTTCTTGATTTCGGGATGTTCAGAGATGAAATATTTATTCTAAATTAAGATTTAATATGAAGGAAAGTAATTATATATATAGTCAAGTTTGCTTGGAAAGATTTGAAGTTATGGTAATTAATTATTTATGGGTTTTTAATATTAATATTTGCAAAAACGATGGAGCCAATTGAAAAAAAATAGCAATGCAGCACATGGTAATATTTTTAAATCCTTGGTTTTGGGGATGTTCAGAGATGAAATATTTATTCTAAATTAGGATTTAGTAAGAAAGAAAGTAATTATATATATAGTCAAGTTTACTTGGAAAGATTTGAAGTTATGGTAATTAAGTATTTATGGTTTTTAATATTAATATTTGCAAAAAAATGATGGAGCCAATCGGGAAAAAAAACATGGCAATGCATGCTAATATTTTTAATTGCTTAATTTCGGGGAATGTCTTTCCTCTTCATCAATCATCACAACGTACAGGCCATTTCCCCATTTCTGACTTCTCCATCTCCATTAATGGAGAGGCCGCTCATCGTAGTATCAGACTCAGAGGTTCGTCTAGACTTTATGCTCAATTTCAAATGCCGAGCCAACGTCCGCCTCAGGTCTCTCTCCGCCACTACCCCAATAGCATTCAAGGTCCAAACTTCAGCGCGCACAAGTTCCTGGTTAATCCACCAACTGGGCTTATCCCTCCTTCATCCTCTACCATCTTTCAAATCATACTCAGACCACAAACCCATCTCCCATCCTCTTTCCCTCGTTCTCCCTCCGACCGTTTCCTCCCAATTCATCCGATTTGACTAACCCCGATTCTCTCAACTCATGGTTCTCTTCCCTTCCTCTCTGGTCAACTCAAGATTTTAAGCTCAAGGTTGCCTTCGTCGGTCCGTTTCTTCTCCGGCACGCTGTCAGCAGTGGGGATGTTAACTCTGTGAAGAATATAATAAAGAGGCAGAGGTCGATACTTTCTGAGTTGTCACCGAGAGAGGCTGAGTCGCTCCTTCGAGTTGCTACTGAGTTGGCTGACCCTGAGGGTATGGTGAACTTACTGCTTGAAGCTGGGTTGAAGATTGACGCACGGGCGAAAGCGGATGATGTGGGCTTTCATCAAATGGACGCAAAGTGGCAATCCAAAGGCTGGTGCGAGCTGCACGTGGCAATAGCATTTGATCGGACGGACGAAGTTTTGGATTCATTGGATAGTTTTGGGCCATTGGATTTGAGAGATAAAGAAGGAAGGACACCGTTGCATTTGGCGGCAGGTAGAGGGAATATCAAGTGCGCTAGGGTATTGGTGGAATCCGGTGCAGATAAGGATGCTAAGAGCAAAGATGGCAGGACTGCACTGTATAGAGCAGCGGCAAATGGTGACCATAAGATGGTAGAGATGCTAATTGAGATGGGTTCTGACCCCACAATCGCAGATAATCATGGCCGTTCAGCTTTTGATGTTGCTCGGGACAAGGGACATCTAAATATAGTCACAAACTAGAGAATCCAGCTTCAAATAATTCAGACTACATTATTAAGAACCTTTCTTTATTGACGACGACGCCGGAGGAGATTCTGGAGACTCTGGAACGTGGAGAAGTAGTGCTAATGGCGGCCAGGCGAGGGAACTTGGAACACCTTGAATCATTACTAAAGAAAGGTGCAAACGAAAACTATAAAGATCAATATGGCTTCACAGCCTTGCGTGCAGCAGCTATCAAAGGGCACAAAGATATAGTATCAATGCTAGTTAAGTTAATAGATTGTTAACTGTTAAATTAAAAATTTTTAATTGAAATTTATATATTTCTCTATATTCATATGCACATAAATCATCAATAAGGAACAGAGGTGGCAGATCCATCAGGTTAGCTACTCCAATAAGACATAATATCCCTGCATTCCTGCAAAATATGCAGTATGTTGTCCAAGGCTCCTTTGCTTTTCACTTTAATGTTTGTTTTGCAAGGGTAGATACATCCAACAATTGAAATTTTAAACAATGGTGGACATGTTAGTATATTCTTAGCCTATCCAATTGTCTCCTAACTTACATGATAATCAAAAGATTCATTGCCCAGGTTAGAAAAGTGAACCATGTTGAAGAGCAAGCACGAACCTTTCATTTTATTCCTCTTCTAGAGGCAATATCAGAAGCATTTTGAAGCCATGACTGGTATATTTGGCCTGGAATCATGGTTTCTTCCTGATTCATTGTGCGAGTTGCATGTCTTCTTTTTTGCCATTTATTAAGCCCTTGACCCCATAGATCCTGTTTCAACCCCTCTTTCAAGATCAGATAAACTTTTATCGTCTTTTGTTAAGCTAACATGATCATACATAAGAGCTTCTTTAATTAAATTACTTTACCTGTCTGCTTGCCTTGCATTCATCAGATGGTTGATTGACTTATTTTTCTAGATAGCCTTCAATTTCAACAGCTGCATAAGGCAATATTAATGTTAATATATGTACACAGCTAGACGTTTTCTTAGTGAAAGTTCACAAGTGTTCGCTCTATCAGTCAAGGCTTTAGAGTAAATGCTAGAATGACCACATAATGTTTCGGTTCATTAAAATGAAGAAGGAAAATGATCAAATTGTTCTGTAGTTATTAATATACACTACTGTATGTCATCATCAAATAGAAAACCCATATATGATTCAGTAGTAAAGGAATTCACTACAAACATTTAAGAATCTCATTTTTGGAAAAAACAAATACATTAACAGAAGTTTCACATCCAGGAAAGACAAATAAATAGATAAAAACATATAATGGATTTTTTTTTTTTTTGAGATTGCAATATATAATGGAAATTGGTGAAAGAAAAAAAGGCTGCATTAGATAATTGCATAATCCTGTTGGAAAGCTAATTGCATAACCCTGTTGGAAAGCTAATTGCATAACCCTGTTGGAAAAAGGAAAAAAATGTAAAAGATTGTTTAGAATATCATGAAGATAAAAGAGATAGAAACAAAAAAAAAACATCTTGAAATGCGCACATA
This sequence comes from Manihot esculenta, assembly GCF_001659605.2. NCBI lineage: Eukaryota > Viridiplantae > Streptophyta > Magnoliopsida > Malpighiales > Euphorbiaceae > Manihot > Manihot esculenta. Next base: position 31,844,253 of record NC_035171.2, read on the forward strand.
TCATGTTACTGACATGGAGTTTCATTCTGTCAGAGTTAGGAGGGTATGAGAGTAGGTTGGATCTTCATATGATCTCCAGAAGTGAAGTTTGGTTGTGTCTCCTCAAAGCTATCACAGATAACACACAAATCAACACGTTCAAACAATTTGATGTTCTTGGCATTAGCTGAGAGAACAACAATGGTTAGCTTAACGGAAAAGTTGCACACGTTCAAAACAATTTCCTGCGAAGGATTTGTTTGTTTAACATAATAGCTTAGATCACATGTAGAAAGCGAAATTTATGTTTATATTAATTTACCAATTGCAAAATGGGCTGCTCTTTGGAAACTAATTATGGCGTTTGTATCAGTCCCTTGGTTATCGGGCAGAGTTGTTACAGACTCCTTCCAGCGAACAAATCACACCAATTAATAAAAAACGAATATTGCAAAAAAAAAAAATCTTGTTAACTAATAACTACATGCTCATGGGTCACAAGCATGGATCATCGGATTCGGTTGGGCAATTACTGAAAGCTCATTTAATTTATTTGAGTCGGGTCAATTTCAATGGGCAATTTCCACCGGGCCGAATCTAGATAGTAAAAAGTAGATTGTCGTTTGAGCATTACGCTCAATACGTCGAATAGAAATTGCTAAAAAAACATAATCATTATTTTTTTTAATCGTAAAATTTCCAAACAAATAAATATTTCCAAACTAATTTTCAATAGCATTTAAAATTATTTTTTGATGTGTCACTTGAAATAAATCATATATGAATTATAGTTTTACTTAAAATTATTTATTAAATTAAAAAGAATTAATTTTTCATTTTCAATTTAAAAATTGGTAAAAAAATAAATTAAGTTAAATTTTTACAAATTTCTTGATTTGAAACAGGAAGTGAAAGGAAAAAGTTAAACTTATTTCAAACAAAATAAACAAGTCAATAAACATAAGTTCAACATTTTATGAAAATTCAACTGTTGTAAATTTATAAAATAATAAATAAGTAGGGGTGTAAACGAATCGAGTCGAGCCAAATTTTGAAGAGTTCAAGCTTGTTAGAATTCAAAACGCCATAAAGCAATGAAACCATGCAAGTTTGTTCACATTTACCAGTAGGAATTGAAGAGAAGAGAAATGAAGTAAAATATCCTCCTCCTCACAATATCCAAAAAGGTTGATAAAATTCTTGTGATTCACTTTTGATAATGTCTCAATCTGAAAGAAAATATCTGAAGGAATTAGAAAACGAGGTTGCATCATAAGTCCTTATAGTTCAATGTGATTAGCTCATAAAGTACCTTCTTCCTAAATTGAACTTCCAAATGCTTAGGCCAATCCTTGGAAGATGTTACTGCAACTGAGGCCACAGCTATTTCAATGCCACTGGACAATGTTCCCTTGTACTGTGTACCAATTGGTGAAGAACCAATTACACTACTGAAATCTTCACAGCCTTCTTCAAGCTCAGATCTTTTTTAAGCTTCGGTACACCTGAAATGCAAATCTTGAGTCATGCAAGTAGATAGCCAAAAAGGGTTGAACACGGACACACCATATGGAAGAAAGATGTGGAGCAGCTTACACTCTAGATGCACATGTAAAATGGTTTGAAGTTTGAAACCTCACACCCTCGTACAAAATATAACTTTTCCACTTGGGAAGAAGAATTACCAGTTACAAATGCTTTCTGAAGTTGCCCACTCAATCCTGTGGCCCAAGGTTTTGTAAATGGTTATAGAATATTAGTCTCGATGTATATTACTTCTATAATTATAAGTATTTATAGAATACAAAGGATAAGACTCTAAGCTATTCAGTTACAGAAGAGACTTATCTACAATAACTAATCACAGCTGTATTGTTATCTAATATCCCCCCTCAATCAATGTGTGGCATAACACATAGATTGTCTCTTAGTAAACGAAAACGTGTCCCAGAAAGTCCTTTAGTAAACACATCAGCTGTTTGATCAGTACTTGCAATATGATGAACTTGTAGGTGTCCAGAGATGACTTTTTCGCGTACAAAATGAATGTCCAATTCAATATGCTTAGTTCGTGCATGTTGAATGGGATTAGCTGACATATATGTAGTACTAATGTTGTCACAAAACACCACAGGTGGCTCTTCAAGCTGTATTCCAAGCTCACGCAATAAACTAGTAATCCAAGTCAGTTCAGCCACCGTACTAGCTACTGCTCTATATTCGGCTTCCGCGCTTGATCGTGAAACAGTCGGCTGTTTCTTGGCAGACCAAGAAATCAGATTTTTACCAAAATAGAGACAAAAACCTGTAGTGGACCGGCGAGTATCATGGCAACCTGCCCAATCGGCATCAGAATAAGCTGTTAAAGTCTGCGAACCACCCTTATAAAATTGCAAACCATAATGTACAGTCCCCTTGACATATCGTAAAATTCGCTTTACCGCAAGCATATGTTTCTCTCTTGGATTATGCATGAATTGACACACCTGGTTAACAGCAAAAGCAATGTCCGGCCGAGTAAAAGTTAAGTACTGTAAATCGCCAACAAGGCTTCTGTATAGTTGTGGATCACTGAGTAAAGCACTATCTGATGACAAAGACAAGGACTCATTAAGAGTTGGTGTTGACACAGGTTTAGCCATCTCCATTCCTGCTCTCTTTAATAAATCCGTTGCATATTTATATTGATGCAAAAACAACCCATCCAAATTTTGCTTTACGGATATACCAAGAAAATAGTGCAAACTTCCTAAATCAGACATAGCAAATTCCGATTTAAGAACCTGTAATAGCCGACTCATCAAAGTTTGGGACGATGCTGTCAATACTATATCATCCACATAAAGTAATAACACAGCCATGTGGTGTCCCTCACGCAGCACAAACATCGAGGAATCCGCACGACTTCCTTTGAAACCAATCATTTTCAAAAAATTCGTAAAACGCTCAAACCACGCCCGCGGCGCCTGCTTCAATCCATAAAGAGCCTTTTGAAGCTGACATACATATTCTGGAAAATCAGGATGTATAAATCCCCGTGGCTGTTTCATATAGACATTTTCTTTCAAAACCCCATGCAAAAAAGCATTCTTGACGTCTAGTTGATGCACCGGCCATTGTCTCGAAACAGCAAGAGAAAGTACAGTCCGAATTGTTGTTGGTTTGACAACCGGACTGTAAGTTTCATCATAATCCAATCCAGGCTTCTGAGCATATCCTTGTGCAACCAAACGGGCTTTGTACCGTTCGAGAGTTCCATCGGATCGAAGTTTCACTTTATACACCCACTTCGAACCTATAATATTAACATGGGATGGCTTAGGGACCAACTTCCATGTCTGATTGCGCAATAATGCGTCATATTCAGTAGACATCGCCTTCCTCCATTCATGATGGCTTTGAGCTTCTGTATAGGTTTGAGGTTCGGGCAAAATCTGATTCTGATCACCATGAGCAGTCAAGGAGAAAATTTTCTTTGGTTTTCGAATCCCATCTTTGAGACGAGTTTGCATGGGATGCAAAGTCTGAGTTGAGGTACCTGTAATTGCCAAATCTGCAGGAAAAAGAGTCAAGGCATTATTTGTTTCATTAGGAACAATAGGTGGAGAATCCGCAACAGCAGGACTGGTGGTATCGAAATGAGCCGCAGATGACTGATTTCCAGTATCCGTTGGTTCTGAATGAACAGGAGAACGGCAGTCCTGTACGGTAACAGCTTGCTGATTCTGAGCTCTATTATTACTCGAACAACTTTGTAACAATGGTACTTGCCGTGGAAATGAAGGAAGATGGAAGCCACGTTGCACAGAAGCTGCTGGTTGTGCAGAAACATGTTGCTGGAACTGTAAAAAGGGAAATTGATGTTCGTCAAACAGCACATGTCTAGAAATAATCACTTTGCCAGTTTTCGGATTATAACAACGAAATCCCTTGTAAGTATCAGGATACCCAAGGAAAATACAATGAATTGAGCGATTTTCCAACTTATGAGACACTGTTGCTGTTATGTTAGGAAAACAAGAACAGCCAAAAACTCGTAAATGAGTATAAGAAGGCGGTTTACCCAGTAATTGTTCATAAGGAGATTGAAATTGTAATGTCTCACTAGGCAAAATATTATGTAAATGTACCGCCATATGCACAGCCTCCACCCAAAAGTGCAAAGATAAATTGGATTGAGTAAGCAAAGTTCTGACCATATTTATTAATGTGCGATGTAATCGTTCAGCCGCGCCATTTTGCTGTGGCGTATATGGACAAGAAAATTGCACACGGATACCATTATTAGAAGCAAACTGTTGAAAATGATTGCTAATGTATTCGCCACCTCCATCACACTGCAAACACTTAATCAAAACACCAAATTGGGTTTTCACAAAAGCCACAAATGAAACAAAATAATTATAAACCTCACTCTTTCGTTTTAAAGGATATAACCACACATATCGAGAGTAATCATCCATAAACACCACATAATATCGATAGCCACTAAAAGATGAAACAGGAGAAGACCAAACGTCAGAATGAATTAATGCAAAAGGAGCCGAAGCTCTTACATGAGAATGAGAAAACGACAACTTAGTATGCTTGCCCAATCGACAAGCAGTACAAGACACTTTATTAAAACTAGATGTTCGAAATAACTTTGACAAAATGGAAGAATTAGGGTGTCCTAAACGACGATGCCACAACTCGAATGAATTTGCCGAAGCAATCAGACTCGTAGAACCACCAGACAAAGAAGACGAAAATGAAGAAGGAGAGAACTCATAAAGGTCCCCTGGACTACTGCAACTGAGAAGTGGAGTCCGCGTCTTGAGATCCTTCACACAAAAACCATTGGGATCAAACTCAACTGAACAGGAATTATCACGAGCAAATTTCTTAACAGAAATTAAATTATGAGTTAAAGAAGGGACGACAAGAACATCTTTTAAAAGTAAATCACGACTAGGTAATGGAAAAGAATTTGAACCAATATGAGTGACAGGAAGAGAATGTCCATTACCAAACACAACAGTATTAGAAACGGGAGTTGGAAGACACGAAGACAGTATACCTGGATTAGGTGTCATGTGGGAAGTAGCACCTGTATCTGGTAGCCACGCAGAATGCACAGGTTCAGGAAATTGAACCGCAGCAAAGGAACGATCACCCGAGAATTGTCCAGAACGAGTAAAATGTGGGCAATCTCTTGCTATATGGGTATATTCTAAACAAATCTGACACTGTGTGGGTTGAGAAAAACCAGCAGATTGAGGTGGAAAACCAGCATATTGTGAAGAAAAACCAGTGGGTCGAGGACCAAGCACACCATTGTATGAACCTGAAAAATTGGATCCAGGATGATACATAGAAGATGATTGATTGTAATAATATCCACGGCCTCCTCGTCCAGAACGACCACCACGACCCCCTCTGCCATAGGAATCACCACCATTGTTATTATAGTAACCAGAATTACGGCCACCACGACCTCGACCTCCACGGCCTCGTTGATTGGAAGAAGAATTGCGTTCAGTAGAAACTAACGCTGTCTGCGAATTTGCCGGATTTGGAACTGGCTGAGATTGTTTCTTTGCGCGACTTTGCAATCGCAACTCCTGAAGATATAAAGAAGTACGTGTCTCCGCAAAAGAAGGAAGAGGTTTCTTTCCCGTCAAATTGATGACAACATTTTCATATTCAACAGGCAAACCATCCAGAATCTGCATAACTAAGTCATCCTCAGTAATAGCATGACCAATAGAACAGAGTGAATCATAAACAGTTTTTAATTTCTGAAGATATTCATCAATGGTAGAATTATCCTTAACAGTGCTGTAAAAGTCTGCTTTAAGTTGAAGAAGTTTTGCATGAGCTTGATCATGAAACAGAGTTTCGATAGCTTCCCAGGCTTGCTGAGCAGTAAGAACAACATTTGGTTTGATGAGACTACGCAATATAGCAGGACTAAGAGTAGCCTGAATCCAAGATAAAACGAGACGGTCAATTTGTTTCCATAATAAGAAATCTGGATTTGGTTTAGATTCACCATTAGAATTTGGTAATACACATGGTGGTGCAGGAACTGAACCATCAACGTGATCATACACATCATAACCCTGTAAAACAGGAATAATGAGAGAACGCCAGAGAAGGTAGTTGGTGAAATTGAGAGCTTCATTGACATAATTTTTAATATTAGAAACTCCAAAAGATGGATGGAGAGAAGAATTGGAAACAGCAGGTTGGGTGGAAGACTCGGCAGGATGAGAAGGGGATGTTGTGTTGGAAGACATGACGAAGACAACGAGAACAGGGAAAAAAAAAAAAAAAACAGAAGAAAGGAAAGAGTTGATACCTAATAGGGCTCTGATACCATGTAAATGGTTATAGAATATTAGTCTCGATGTATATTACTTCTATAATTATAAGTATTTATAGAATACAAAGGATAAGACTCTAAGCTATTCAGTTACAGAAGAGACTTATCTACAATAACTAATCACAGCTGTATTGTTATCTAATAGGTTTGACAGTAGCCTTGTTAATTTTATACACATAGAAGATGACAATGGACATGGCAAGTAGTGCACCCCCTATGGCACCAGCAATTATAGAAACATGTTTTTTTGATGAGGAAGGTTTTCTAGGATTATTAGAGGATGGAGGAGTTGGAACTAGAAGAGGATTTGAAGCAGAACCATTAGGTGAAGCAGAAGGGGGATTTGGTTCCAGTGGAGTTGGAAGAGAAACAACTGCAGGGGGAGAAGAGGGTGCCGGATTTGGTTCCGGTGGAGGAGATTGAATGGAGTTATTTACAGGGGGAGAAGGCAAAAGCGAAAATGGTGGGGCTACAGATCTAGGTGGAGCCTTTCCAGATTCAGAAGGTGCTTCTGGAACAGAGAAACGACTTCTTAAATATGGTGATTCATTCACTCGAGGGGCATTGGCCACTTGCAGCTGTCGCTTGTTAATTGCATTTTCAGTTTGCACAGCATTCCTGTAAAAAATATGGGGGACAAAGGCATAATGTAAATATGTAACAGCATGGAACAACAAAGAAATTACACAAATACAGAGAAGGGGAAGGGAAGGGAGGGGGGGAATGCAAGACAATTTCATTTCATGAAAACAATGAATTGTTTGTCACAGAGGGGCCATTCCTTTTCTCAACGTCCCCCATAAAGGAGAAATTAAATCAGATGGTTCACCAAAAGGTGCCCAAGAACCTAAAACAATGTTAGTGCCACTAAAATTGTCTCAGATTTACAGTAGACTACCAGAAAAATGTCTTATCTTGACCCATACGAGAATATTCAACTGACATACCGTAAGGCAGATCTTTCATTGTAAGATGGTCCTTTAGCTGCACTAGCTAGTTGGTTTTCATCTACTTGAAATTCAGAATGTGTTTCTAGTCGATGAATTTCAGGTGATAAATTGCTGAGAAGCCTGTTGTTGTCCAGGAAACTAAAACATATGCACAAAAAAAATGGAGTTCATATACTAATGGAAGCAAAAGATAATCTCAATGGAGGAAAAAAATTGTTCAACATTATCAACTTACAGGATTGTCAAAGAGAGACTACTGTCAAGGACAGGAGGGAGTGGCCCACTGAAGTTATTATTTCCAAAATCTAGCCCCTCCAACTCCTTCAACTCTCCAATCCCTTCAGGAATGATGCCAGTAAAAGAATTGTTGTGCAAAATGCTGCAGCAGAACATTAAGCCATATGACCAAAGGCAAAAAAATTCTGAATCAAAGGACAGAAGGTAAATTTATGTTGCCTAGTTGATACTTACATAGACTTTATGCGAACAAGGTTTCTGAGGTCAGGTGCTAGTGTTCCTCCAAGATAAAGATCTTTCAAGTTCCTGAATATTACATATTTTTCTTTAGAATAAAATAGAGAGCTTATCAGCAAGTAGTATCACGTTTAAAATAACCATTAACTACAAAGAGAGTAACACTGATTTTCTTTTCAAGTTTTACTCAATCTGAGCTGATTCCATTAAGTTCTAATCAAAATAAACCGAACTTGGAAACCAAAGCACGATTTAAGGATTCTGATTCAAGTTGCAAAGTTTACATATCACCAGGGAACCCAAAAGGTTCCCAGGCACAGCAGCACCTGATGTGATATAGTTTTGAAAAATGTTCTCACAATGCTGCAGACTGCAGCCAAAAGGGCAATCAACAAAACATGTAATCCATAGATCAAGCAGCATAAATTATAGTAATAGAGTTACTTTGATCTGATAGAGTCATCCAAAAAAGTAAACTGGAAACCAACGGATGACTTCTCAAAACTGCAAAGTAATAGCTAGAACACACTTTAAACTTGCCATCCAAAACCAAAAGGTTATGTATTTTTCATCGCTGACTCGCATAATCAGCTTCAGAAATTACAAATTTTATCAAAAAAATGCATCTCGAGCCTCAAAACTTTTCCCTTAAATTTTCCAGTATCAGAACAGAAAAGAAAACGAAAACAAAAGGCCAAAATTTTTCAGCAGAGAGAAAAGATACATACAATTCGACAACTTTGCCATCAGAGCACTCAACTCCAAACCAATAACACGGATTAACAACTCCATCCTCATCCTTCCAATTCTTCAACGCGTCGTACGGATCACTCACTATTCTTTCTCTAAACTTCAATAACGCTAAACCTGCAAACAGACCACCAAATTTCACCAACCATTCTTCTCCACTTTCCCAAGAAACAAACAGAAAACCATATGTAGCTATATACCTTCGTCGTTGAGCGACCAGCAGAAAATAAAGTTCTGGTAGAGCAAAAAAGAGAAGAAGAACTCTAAATCTGATGAATTTCCAGGAGCAAAAAGAGAAGAAAATAAACATCATAATCTTTAGGAATATTTAAAATATTTTTCAAATTAAAAATATTATAAATAAAAATATTCTCTCCTAGCGTTATTATTTTTTAATTAAAATTTTAACGAACTACCACAGAATATTTTTATTAATTAACGACTTTTTTTCTCAGATTAACAATTCATATAATAATTTTCTTATATGCTTCTACATGTTTTTATAATATATATATATAATAATGTAAGTTTTCCTCTGTACTCCTTTTATAACTCGATACTCTCGCCTTTTCCTCTTTTTTAAACCTAACTTCTTATTTTTTCTTCTCCATGAGAAACTATCTGCTTCAATTAACTATCCATAAATAAGAAAATATAGTTGTCCCTATTAATTTAAGAGTCAACAAAAGTAAAGCGGCTCATCCCGTCAAGGATCGGAATAAGAAAAAACAATGATCGTTTAAGATATGTTAATGTATATATATATATATATATATATAAAGAATTTAAAATTGGACTCACAGATTTAATATGGTAAGTGCATTTAAGTAAATTTGATAGAACTCTCATATTCTAGTCTCTCAATTTCTAATCCCCATTCTAAAAAAAAAAATTAAAATTATTTACTTATTCAAATTTTTATAATAAAGCATGTTAAATTTAATTTTAAATTAATTTTTTTTATAAATTTGACTAATATGTATTTAAGTTAATAATTTTCTCAATGATATTTTCTAAAGCATATTATAGTAGCTATCCATGATTTGTTTTTTTTATGTTGAATATTCTTCAATAGGTATGGTGTATGACTGAAATACTGCATTTTCCTTTTATGTAATAGAAATTAGAAATCGCTTATGTTTGCAAAAAACAAAGAAAAAGAGAAAAAAAAGGAGAAATAGTATCACAGGGACTTGTTAGAAAAATAATAAACAAAAATCAACAAGTAAAGATTTACAAGTTTCACAAATAATTCATAAATCATCAAACACTTGCTGCTAAGTTTATAAACATCTGTGGTAAAAAAAAAGTCTATAAACATCTAATCAAACAAATCCCATCAAATAAAAGAACCCAAATAGGAAGATCCCCACTTTCCTGTATTCCATTTTTTTCTAAAATAGAAAATAAGCAAAAGAAAAAACACCAATATTATTTTATTTCTATATTTCCTATTGTGGATAGAGGGCTAAGTTGACATACCTCGCCGCTTCACGGGATAACATATGCCGCACTTAATCAAACCGTTTACATTGCACGGGATAACATAGGCCGCACTTAATCAGACCGGATGTGCAGGTCCTAAACCCATGCTTCTCAGAGTAGATCTTATGGCTGCCATTACTGTGCACAAAGAACATATCTCAGCCCTCCACAAACATCACAGACGCTATTAAATTTAATTTTAATATTGTTTCCTACAAACGGTAACCCACCAATCAGCTTACTCAACTCACCACTCTCATTCATCTCCTTGATCTCCTCGGCCCCGCCAACATACTTCCCTCCTAAGAAAACTGCAGGTAACCTAACTTTTTTGGACACAGTAGAGTGGCTGAGATCACCAAGTAGGGCTCACACACGTCCGCCGGAGCCACCTTCACCTAGGTACTTCTCCTGCTCATCTTTCAAAGATATCAATGCCATTCTCTTAGAAGAACAAAATGGATCCAAATCCCAACCCCAAACCCCCAGAAGACCCTCCATTTTCCACTGCGCCTCCCCACTCCACTGCCACCACCGCAACCACTCTAAAACATTCATAATTTAACCAGGGTGAAATTATGAATGTTTTAGAGTGGTTGCGGTGGAGTGGGGAGGCGATCCGGACACGGTGAAAAATGGAGGGTCTTATGGGGGTTTGGGGTTGGGATTTGGATCCATTTTGTTCTTCTAAGAGAATGGCATTGATATCTTTGAAAGATGAGCAGGAGAAGTACCTTGGTGAAGGTGGCTCCGCCGGCCGTCTCAGGGAGGTGTGAGCCCTACTTGGTGATCTCAGCCACTCTAGCCACATTATATATAGAGAGAGAGAATGGAAGAGACATGAGACTAGTTAGGGTTACAAAGTAGGACTGGACCGGGCCTTTGGTGCTATTAAAGAAAGGGATTCTATAACTTTAACAATAGAGTGTCTGATCAAATTCTTGATTCATCATTGGTTTAAATCTTCGGAGGTCTTTAAAAATATTAGATATTCTCAATATTTATTCTAAATTTGAATTTAGTAAGAAGGAAAGTAATTATATATAAAGTCAAGTTTGCTTGGAAAAATTTGAAGTTATGGTAATTAATTATTTATGAGTTTTTAATATTAATATTTGCAAAAAAGATGTCAGCCAATTGGGAAAAAATGACAATGCAGTATATGGTAATATTTTTAATTCCTTGGTTTCGAGGATGTTCAGAGATATGAAATATTTATTCTAAATTTGGATTTAGTAAGAAGGAAAGTAATTATATATATAGTCAAGTTTGCTTGGAAAAATTTAAAGTTATGGTAATTAATTATTTATGGGTTTTTAATATTAATATTTGCAAAAAAGATGGAGCAAATTAGGAAAAAATGGTAATGCAGCACATGTAATATTTTTAATTTCTTGATTTCGGGGATATTCACCAGTAGCCAGAGGGGTGCATTGAGATCTGCCAATCCCTAAATAATTTTTCTCAGCTAATGTGGAGAACTCCAATAAATTCTGTTTACGACTATAGAACTTAATTGTGCCATATGTATGAGCAAATGCATGTGCAGGAACAACTCAGAAATCATTATTGAAATTTTAATATCATTTCTAGAATAAAAGATGTCATAGGATCACAGTGGTTTCTTCCCGCTACTTCCATCTTAGTAAGGAAAAAAAATATTTTTTAGTGTATATGGTATAAGAAAACTAATTAATTTTTTAATTTTAAAAAATATATTAAAATATTTTTAATATTTTTTTAAAAAATAATAATTATTTTTTATTAATTTTAAGGTTAAATATTATAAAAGAATTTAAAATGTTATGAATATAAAAAATTAATTAATAAACTTTTTAAATATCTAAAATATTAATTAATAAATTTTTAAAATTATAAAAATTAAATAGTAAAATATTTAATGAATAAAATTAACCTAATCATTTACTAATAAATTTTTTAAAATATTTAAAATATTTTAATATATTTTTTAAAATTAAAATTTTTTATAAAAATTAAGTAATAATTTTTTCTTAATGCTTAATATTTTGATTTAGTGATTAAAAAAATAAATTATAAAAAATTATCTTTTATATTCAACTAATCACTAACATAACTACTATTCCCTACTAAATAAGGTGAATAATCAGTTAATAGTTTAATAAAACGGTTAATATTACAGAAAAAAGACTCTTATCATCAAATCTTATCCATATGCTTATATGAATAATCATCCGTCCTTAATAAGTGAGGCTACACCTAAAATTTTATTGAAAAATGAGAATTATCAGTATGGACTCACATTTAAAAATTAGAAAATGGGGAGCAAACAAAAGGAATTACATTCCCAATTGAGTCATGGTTCGGTTTTTATTTTGAATTTAAATAGTAATCTGTTAGGTTTTGAAGCAAAATTAAAATAAAATCAACATCAATTTAATTAAGTTGTTTTATTTTTCTTTAAATCAAATTAAAATTTGATGTATGTCACTTTTTTTTGCATGAAATCGTTGAATTGAAATCAATATTTAAGAATTTTAGAATATGGGCGTAAATCTCTAATTTCATCTTTCACGTTGACCTTAAATTGACCACCATGCATTACATTATTTATTTAAATTGAGTAGTAGCTTTTTATGATACAATATTTAAATTTATCTCGTACTTTTTTTAATGTTGTTTGTTATAAAATTGACAAAATAAAATAAGATAGAGTTTAATTTTTAAAATTTAATAAATGCTCACCCGAAAACATTCTACATATTAGTATATTGGCTAATATTATTATTAATAAAATATTATTTACTATAAAATTGACGAAAATGTTTTTTATAAACTAATAAATCAATAAATTGAGTTATTTTTAACTACATTTGATGGGAAGTATATATTTGGATCCAATTTATTATAGATTAATAAATTTTTAAAATTATAAATAATAAATTATATTATAAAATAATAAATAAAATTCACTTTAATATCTTTTTTTTTTTTTGAAATAGGAGTTGGGGGAGTAGAACCTTAGACCTCTCAAGTCTATTAGGATGCATTTTCCACCAGGCTAAGCCTCGAAGTGCCTTTAATATCTATTAACTTCATAATAAATCTAATTCACTTAAAAATTTCTCCTTTTAATTTTTCCATTTTGGTTCAACTTGTGCACCACTAATCTATCCAAACCGGATTTTGATGAGTCAACTTTTAAAACTAAAATGGTTTTTAATAAATATATTTAAAACTAAATTTATGAGAGAAACATTTACAAACATCAATAAAATGTGTAATATAACTATTTTATATTTAATTTAATTATTTATTTTTAAAGTATAAACAATGATGTGATTTAACAAATGATATAAAATGAATTTCATTGTTCATCTCTCTAAAATAATAATGAAAGAACATTCACAAAAAACCACCCTATGCAAAATCGGTTAATATTTTTAATAATTGAACTCGTTCAAATACGATGAAAATTTATATTAAATTATTTAAATTCATTCTAAAATCAATTATTATGACTCAAACTAATACTATATTTATATAATTTTAATTAATAATTTATAAATAAATTTTTTAATTAATAATTTTAATTTTAAAACTTAATATTTCATAAAATAATTATAATATAATTTTAAATGAAAACATATAAAAATTTATAAATATTAATATAAAATATATATTTTAATTAAATTAATTATTTATATAAATAAATTTAGATAATGATTATTCAATATGAAAAATCCAAATCCAAGCAAGTCTACCATGAATTTAAATCAAAACTATTTTAAATCTAATTATATATTTTATTCAAATTCATTGTAATAAAATTTCATCAAATTAAATATTCAAAAATATTTTATTTATTCAAATCTCTAATTTATATCGTTTCATAAGATATTTAGCTATCAATTGTATTAAAAAAATAAAAATAGTTAGGGAATATATTTTTTTAACTTATAAAAAAAATTAATTATTATGTAATTATACTTTAATTCTTAATACATTAGGGACAAAGACAAACCCAAATTGGCCACCCATGCATGAGTCCCACAGAATCACGTGCATGCATCGTCTCAAACACTAATATCTTTCCTCTTCATTAATCATCACAACATACAGGCCATTTCCCCATTTCTGACTTCTCTATCTCCATTAATGGAGAGGCCGCTCATCGAAGTATCAGACTCAGAGGTTCGTCTAGACTTTATGCTCAATTCCAAATGCCGAGCCAACGTCCGCCTCAGGTCTCTCTCCGCCACTACCCCAATAGCATTCAAGGTCCAAACTTCATCGCCGCACAAGTTCCTGGTTAATCCACCAACTGGGCTTATCCCTCCTTCATCCTCTACCATCTTTCAAATCATACTCAGACCACAAACCCATCTCCCATCCTCTTTCCCTCGATCTCCCTCCGACCGTTTCCTCCCAATTCATCCGATTTGACTAACCCCGATTCTCTCAGCTCATGGTTCTCTTCCCTTCCTCTCTGGTCAACTCAAGATTTTAAGCTCAAGGTTGCCTTCGTCGGTCCATTTCTTCTCCGGCACGCTGTCAGCAGTGGGGATGTTAACTCTGTGAAGAATATAATAAAGAGGCAAAGGTCGATACTTTCTGAGTTGTCACCGAGAGAGGCTGAGTCGCTCCTTCGAGTTGCTACTGAGTTGGCTGACCCTGAGGGTATGGTGAACTTACTGCTTGAAGCTGGGTTGAAGATTGACGCACGGGCGAAAGCGGATGATGTGGGCTTTCATCAAATGGACGCAAAGTGGCAATCCAAAGGCTGGAGCGAGCTGCACGTGGCAATAGCATTTGATCGGACGGACGAAGTTTTGGATTCATTGGATAGTTTTGGGCCATTGGATTTGAGAGATAAAGAAGGAAGGACACCGTTGCATTTGGCGGCAGGTAGAGGGAATATCAAGTGCGCTAGGGTGTTGGTGGAATCCGGTGCAGATAAGGATGCTAAGAGCAAAGATGGCAGGACTGCACTGTATAGAGCAGCGGCAAATGGTGACCATAAGATGGTAGAGATGCTAATTGAGATGGGTTCTGACCCACAATCGCAGATAGTCATGGCCGTTCAGCTTTTGATGTTTCTCGGGACAAGGGACATGTAAGGATAGTCACAAACTAGAGAATCCAGCTTGAAATAATTCAGACTACATTATTAAGAACCTTTCTTTTTTAAGAACCTTTCTTTATTGACTTGATTATTCCAATTTCTGATGATGGAGACACTGGGTTTTGGTACAGAATAAAAAATGAAATAGTGTGCTGGAAGGCGTGTTGAGTTTCTATGATATTCAAAAGTAATTATACAACTAAAATTGTCAAGATTAACATGATTTCCTAAATAAACCTAACTTTTATTTTTAACAGTGGCCCACAAATTCAATTAACATGCCATAAATAGTATCAAAGGGACTTGTTAGAAAAATAATAAATAAAAATCAACAAGTAAAGATTTACAAGTTTCACAAATAATTCATAAACCATCAAACACTTACTGCTAAGTATATAAACATCTGTGCCAAAAAAAAAAAGTCTATAAACATCTAATCAAACAAATCCCATCAAATATAAGAACCCAAATAGGAAGGTCCCCACTTTCCTGTATTCTATTTTTTTCTAAAATAGAAAATAAGCAAAAGAAAAAACAGCTACTACTTCCATTCTAATATTATTTTATTTCTATATTTTCTATTGTGGATAGAGGGCTAAATTGACATTCGCCGCCGGTTCACGGGATAACATAGGCCGCACTTAACCAGACCGTTTACATTGCACGATGTGCAGGTCGTAAACCCATGCTTCTCAGAGTAGATCTTATGACTGCCATTGCACTGTGCGCAAAGAACATGTCTCAGCTCTCCACAAACATCACAGAAACTATTGTTTCCTACAAAGGGTAACCCACCAATCAGCTTACTCAACTCACCACTCTCATTCATCTCCTTGATCACCTCGGCCCCACCAACATACTTCCCACCTAAGAAAACTGCAGGTAACCTAACCTTTTTAGAACATGTGATCATCTGTATCTCGTCGAGATACCCGGCATCCATGGACAAATCTCGCTCGTCAATTGGGATGCGAAATCCACGGAGGATTGATCTGACGGTTCTGCAATCTTCGAATGTTTTGCGGACAATGCCGAGGCTGGTAAAGTAGAGGATGATCTCGTGGTCATCCTGGTTAGGAGGTGGTGAAATTATGAATGTTTTAGAGTGGTTGCCGTGGTGGCCGTGGAGTGGGGAGGCGCGGTGGAAAATGGAGGGTCTTCTGGGGGTTTGGGGTTGGGATTTAGATCCATTTTGTTCTTCTAAGAGAATGGCATTGATATCTTTGAAAGATGAGCAGGAGAAGTACCTTGGTGAAGGTGGCTCCTGCGGCTGTCTTGGGGAGGTGTGAGCCCTACTTGGTGATCTCAGCCACTCTAGCCACATTAGAGAGAGAGAGAGAGAGAATGGAAGAGACATGATACTAGTTAGGATTATAAAGTAGGACTGGACTGGGCCTTTGATGCTATGAAAGAAAGGGATTCTATAACTGTAACAATGGAGTGTCTGATCAAAAATCTTCGGAGGTCTTTAAAAATATTAGATATTCTTAATATTTATTCTAAATTTGGATTTAGTAAGAAGGAAAGTAATTATATATATAGTCAAGTTTGCTTGGAAAGATTTGAAGTTATGGTAATTAATTATTTATGGGTTTTTAATATTAATATGTGCAAAAACGATTGATAGAGCATATTTTAGTCCATTTTATCATTATGTTCTTGATGTTTATTTACATCTTTTCTACTTAATTTTGTGGGTTTAATTATGTTTTGCAGATATTAGGTGTAAAGAGACAATCTGGAGAAAATGCTCTTAAAACTGCCAAAAAGTGCCAAATAAGGAAAGTTTTCAGAAAAGGAAGGTTTTCAAATGAGGAAAGTGCAGAAGCAAAAGCAAACAAGGAAAACTCACTCAGAAGATTATTTGAAATTCAAATTGCAGATCTTTCTTTCCTTGTTCAAAAATGTGCACACACTACTGTAGTCATATCTTCTTATTTAGGCAGCAAGATCTCAAAGAGATACTCTTCCTCTTCTGCATTCAATATTCAAATTTCAAAAGAGGCTCCACCTAAAAAGAAATGTATGGACAAGCATATCTTCCCCTTTGAAGATCAAAATTCATGCATCCTTCCTATTCAGAAACAATATGCACGCTTTCCTCTTCTGAGAGCCATCTGCGCGCCACCTTCCTTTTCTGCAACAACTTGGGCAGCAAGTTGCACATGGGCAGCATCTTGGGCAGCCTCTACACTAATTAGGAAGTAAGGTCAGCATCTAAACTTATTTAGGAAGCACAATCTGCGCCTCTTTCCCTTTCTGAGACCAAACCGCACGCACCAACTTCTTTCCGCAAAGCATTCGCGCGCAGCCTTCCTTCTGAAGCCGAAAAATGCGATTCTTTCCTTTTCAGACATAACTTGGGCAGAAAATACCTCTTGGGCAGTAAGTATGACCTAGGGCAACACTTTTCAACTATAAAAAGCCACATAAGGAGCCTCTACATGGTCCTTAAGCCCTCCTTGGGAGACACCTATGAAATTCACATCTCTTCTTCTACCTTTCTTCTTTTATTTTATTTTTAGTTTTGTTTCAGCCATGAGAGGCTGAAATCTTTAATTCTAGTTGAGGATTGATTGAAACTAAGGTTGTTTAATGGGTTGTGAGATCTGAACATAAATTATTGTCTTTGGTTTTGTTCAATATTTATGCAATTGATGCTTTAATTATATGATTACTTTGTTGTTTTGATCAAATTGGCCACTTGATTTTAATTGCAAAGTTAATTGATTGTTAGTTGGGATTATTTTTAGTCCGTAATTGCTGGAAATATTCTGACCTTAGAACACTTGGGATAAAACCCAAGAAACGATCTGCTTCAATTAACTATCGATAAATAAGAAAATATAGTTGTCCCTAATAATTTAAGAGTCAACAACAGGAAAGCGGCTCATCCCGTCAAAGATCGGAATAAGAAAAAACAATGATCGTTTAAGATATGTTTATGTGTATATATATATATATATATATAAAGAATTTAAAATTGGACTCACAAATTTAATATGGTAAGTGCATTTAAGTAAATTTGATAGAACTCTCATATTCTAGTCTCTCAATTTCTAATCCCCATTCTAAAAAAAAAAAATTAAAATTATTTACTTATTCAAATTTTTATAATAAAGCATGTTAAATTTAATTTTAAATTAATTTTTTTTATAAATTTGACTAATATGTATTTAAGTTAATAATTTTCTCAATGATATTTTCTAAAGCATATTATAGTAGCTATCCATGATTTGTTTTTTTTATGTTGAATATTCTTCAATAGGTATGGTGTATGACTGAAATACTGCATTTTCCTTTTATGTAATAGAAATTAGAAATCGCTTATGTTTGCAAAAAAACAAAGAAAAAGAGAAAAAAAAGGAGAAATAGTATCACAGGGACTTTTAGAAAAATAATAAACAAAAATCAACAAGTAAAGATTTACAAGTTTCACAAATAATTCATAAATCAGCAAACACTTGCTGCTAAGTTTATAAACATCTGTGGCAAAAAAAAAGTCTATAAACATCTAATCAAACAAATCCCATCAAATAAAAGAACCCAAATAGGAAGATCCCCACTTTCCTGTATTTCATTTTTTTCTAAAATAGAAAATAAGCAAAAGAAAAAACACCAATATTATTTTATTTCTATATTTCCTATTGTGGATAGAGGGCTAAGTTGACATACGTCGCCGCTTCACGGGATAACATATGCCGCACTTAATCAGACCGTTTACATTGCACGGGATAACATAAGCGGGATAACATAGGCCGCACTTAATCAGACCGGATGTGCAGGTCCTAAACCCATGCTTCTCAGAGTAGATCTTATGGCTGCCATTCAATCAGCTTACTCAACTCACCACTCTCATTCATCTCCTTGCTCTCCTCGGCCCCGCCAACATACTTCCCTCCTAAGAAAACTGCAGGTAACCTAACTTTTTTGGACGCAGTAGAGTGGCTGAGATCACCAAGTAGGGCTCACACCTCCCTAAGACGTCCGCCGGAGCCACCTTCACCAAGGTACTTCTCCTGCTCATCTTTCAAAGATATCAATGTCATTCTCTTAGAAGAACAAAATGAATCCAAATCCCAACCCCAAACCCCCAGAAGACCCTCCATTTTCCACCGTGCCTCCCCACTCCACTGCCACCACCGCAACCACTCTAAAACATTCATAATTTCACCACCTCCTAACCAGGGTGAAATTATGAATGTTTTAGAGTGGTTGCGGTGGAGTGGGGAGGCAATCCGGACACGGTGGAAAATGGAGGGTCTTATGGGGGTTTGGGGTTGGGATTTGGATCCATTTTGTTCTTCTAAGAGAATGGCATTGATATCTTTGAAAGATGAGCAGGAGAAGTACCTTGGTGAAGGTGGCTCCGCCGGCAGTCTCAGGGAGGTGTGAGCCCTACTTGGTGATCTCAGCCACTCTAGCCACATTATATATAGAGAGAGAGAGAATGGAAGAGACATGAGACTAGTTAGGGTTACAAAGTAGGACTGGACCGGGCCTTTGGTGCTATTAAAGAAAGGGATTCTATAACTTTAACAATGGAGTGTCTGATCAAATGCTTGATTCATCATTGGTTTAAATCTTCGGAGGTCTTTAAAAATATTAGATATTCTCAATATTTATTCTAAATTTGAATTAAGCAAGAAGGAAAGTAATTATATATAAAGTCAAGTTTGCTTGGAAAAATTTGAAGTTATGGTAATTAATTATTTGAGTTTTTAATATTAATATTTGCAAAAAAGATGTCAGCCAATTGGGAAAAAATTACAATGCAGTACATGGTAATATTTTTAATTCCTTGGTTTCGAGGATGTTCAGAGATATGAAATATTTATTCTAAATTTGGATTTACTAAGAAGGAAAGTAATTATATATATATAGTCAAGTTTGCTTGGAAAGATTTGAAGTTATGGTAATTAATTATTTATGGATTTTTAATATTAATATTTACAAAAAAAAATGGAGCTAATTGGAAAAAAATGGCAATGCAGAACATGGTAATATTTTTAATTTCTTTGTTTCGGGGATGTTCAGAGATATGAAATATTTATTATAAATTTGGATTTAGTAAGAAGGAAAGTAATTATATATATAGTCAAGTTTGCTTGGAAAAATTTGAAGTTATGGTAATTAATTATTTATGGGTTTTTAATATTAATATTTGCAAAAAAGATGAAGCAAATTAGAAAAGAATGGTAATGCAGCACATGGTAATATTTTTAATTTCTTGATTTCGGGGATATTCACTAGTAGCCAGAGGGGTACATTGAGATCTGCCAATCCCTAAATAATTCTGTTTACGACTATAGAACTTAATTGTGCCATATGTATGAGCAAATGCATGTGCAGGAACAACTCAGAAATCATTATTGAAATTTTAATATCATTTCTAGAATAAAAGATGTCATAGGATCACAATGGTTTCTTCCCGCTACTTCCATCTTAGTAAGGAAAAAAATATTTTTTAGTGTATATGGTATAAGAAAACTAATTAATTTTTTAATTTTAAAAAATATATTAAAATATTTTTAATATTTTTTTAAAAAATAATAATTATTTTTTATTAATTTTAAGGTTAAATATTATAAAAGAATTTAAAATGTTATGAATATAAAAAATTAATTAATAAACTTTTTAAATATCTAAAATATTAATTAATAAATTTTTAAAATTATAAATATTAAATAGTAAAATATTTAATGAATAAAATTAACCTAATCATTTACTAATAAATTTTTTAAAATATTTAAAATATTTTAATATATTTTTTAAAATTAAAATTTTTTATAAAAATTAAGTAATAATTTTTTCTTAATGCTTAATATTTTGATTTAGTGATTAAAAAAATAAATTATAAAAAATTATCTTTTATATTCAAGTAATCACTAACATAACTGCTATTCCCTACTAAATAAGGTGAATAATCAGTTAATAGTTTAATAAAACAGTTAATATTACAGAAAAAAGACTTTTATCATCAAATCTTATCCATATGCTTATATGATTTTTCCTAACCTCATCCTAAAATGAGTTAGATGAATAATCATCCGTCCTTAATAAGTGAGGCTACATTCAAAGTATCTAATTTGCATCCTAAAATTTTATTAAAAAATGAGAATTATCAGTATGGACTCACATTTAAAAATTAGAAAATGCGGAGCAAACAAAAGGAATTACATTCCCAATTGAGTCATGGTTCGGTTTTTATTTTGAATTTAAATAGTAATCTGTTAGGTTTTGAAGCAAAATTAAAATAAAATCAACATCAATTTAATTAAGTTGTTTTATTTTTCTTTAAATCAAATTAAAATTTGCTGTATGTCACTTTTTTTTGCATGAAATCGTTGAATTGAAATCAATATTTAAGAATTTTAGAATATGGGCGTAAATCTCTAATTTCATCTTTCACGTTGACCTTAAATTGACTACCATGCATTACATTATTTATTTAAATTGAGTAGTAGCTTTTTATGATACAATATTTAAATTTATCTCGTACTTTTTTTAATGTTGTTTGTTATAAAATTGACAAAATAAAATAAGATAGAGTTTAATTTTTAAAATTTAATAAATGCTCACCCGAAAGCATTCTACATATTAGTATATTGACTAATATTATTATTAATAAAATATTGTTTACTATAAAATTGACGAAAATGTTTTTTATAAACCAATAAATCAATAAATTGAGTTATTTTTAAGTACATTTGATGGGAAGTATATATTTGGATCCAATTTATTATAGATTAATAAATTTTTAAAATTATAAATAATAAATTATATTATAAAATAATAAATAAAATTCACTTTAATATCTATTTTTTTTTTTGAAATAGGAATTGGGGGAGTAGAACCTTAGACCTCTCAAGTCTACTAGGATGCATTTTCCACCAGGCTAAGCCTGGGAGTGCCTTTAATATCTATTAACTTCATAATAAATCTAATTCACTTAAAAATTTATCCTTTTAATTTTTCCATTTTAATTCAACTTGTGCACCACTAATCTATCCAAACGGGATTTTGATGAGTCAACTTTTAAAACTAAAATGGTTTTTAATAAATACATTTAAAACTGAATTTATGAGAGAAACATTTACAAACATCAATAAAATGTGTAATATAACTATTTTAAATTTAATTTAATTATTTATTTTTAAAGTATAAACAATGATGTGATTTAACAAATGATATAAAATGAATTTTATTGTTCATCTCTCTAAAATAATAATGAAAGAACATTCACAAAAAACCACCCTATGCTAAATCGGTTAATATTTTTAATAATTGAACTCGTTCAAATACGATGAAAATTTATATTAAATTATTTAAATTCATTCTAAAATCAATTATTATGACTCAAATTAATACCATATTTATATAATTTTAATTAATAATTTATAAATAAAATTTTTTAATTAAAAATTTTAATTTTAAAACTTAATTTGGAAAAAAATGGCAATGCAGCACATCGTAATATTTTTAATTTCTTTGTTTTGGGGATGTTCAGAGATATGAAATATTTATTCTAAATTTGGATTTAGTAAGAAGGAAAGTAATTATATATATAGTCAAGTTTGCTTGGAAAAATTTGAAGTTATGGTAATTAATTATTTATGAGTTTTTAATATTAATATTTGCAAAAACGATGGAGCCAATCGGGAAAAATTGGCAATGCAACACATGGTAATATTTTTAATTTCTTGGTTTCGAGATGTTCAGAGATGAAATATTTATTCTAAATTAAGATTTAATATGAAGGAAAGTAATTACATATATAGTCAAGTTTGCTTGGAAAGATTTGAAGTTATGGTAATTAATTATTTATGGGTTTTTAATATTAATATTTGCAAAAACGATGGAGCCAATTGGGAAAAAATAGCAATGCAGCACATGGTAATATTTTTAATTCCTTGGTTTCGGGGATGTTCAGAGATAAAATATTTATTCTAAATTAGGATTTAGTAAGAAAGAAAGTAATTATATATATAGTCAAGATTACTTGGAAAGATTTGAAGTTATGGTAATTAATTATTTATGGTTTTTAATATTAATATTTGCAAAAACGATGGAGCCAATCGGGAAAAAATGGCAATGCAGCACATGGTAATATTTTTAATTTCTTGGTTTCGGGATGCTCAGAGATAAAATATTTATTCTAAATTAAGATTTAATATGAAGGAAAGTAGTTATATATATAGTCAAGTTTGCTTGGAAAGATTTGAAGTTATGGTAATTAATTATTTATGGGTTTTTAATATTAATATTTGCAAAAAAAGATGGAGCCAATCCGGAAAAAATGGCAATGCAGCACATGGTAATATTTTTAATTTCTTGGTTTCGGGATGTTCAGAGAAGAAATATTTATTCTAAATTAAGATTTAATATGAAGGAAAGTAATTATATATAT
>NC_035171.2:31875371-31896575 GCF_001659605.2 Manihot esculenta
CTTGGTTTCGGGATGTTCAGAGATGAAATATTTATTCTAAATTAAGATTTAATATGAAGGAAAGTAATTATATATATAGTCAAGTTTGCTTGGAAAGATTTGAAGTTATGGTAATTAATTATTTATGGGTTTTTAATATTAATATTTGTAAAAACGATGGAGCCAATTGGGAAAAATAGCAATGCAGCACATGGTAATATTTTTAATTCCTTGGTTTCGGGGATGTTCAGAGATGAAATATTTATTATAAATTAGGATTTAGTAAGAAAGAAAGTAATTATATATATAGTCAAGTTTACTTGGAAAGATTTGAAGTTATGGTAATTAATTATTTATGGTTTTTAATATTAATATTTGCAAAAAAAGATGGAGCCAATCGGAAAAAAATGGCAATGCAGCACATGGTAATATTTTTAATTTCTTGGTTTCAGGATGTTCAGAGATGGAATATTTATTCTAAATTAAGATTTAATATGAAGGAAAGTAATTATATATATAGTCTAGTTTACTTGAAAAGATTTGAAGTTATGGTAATTAATTATTTATGGGTTTTTAATATTAATATTTGCAAAACAAGATAGAGGCAATCGGGAAATAATGGCAATGCAGTAAATGGTAATATTTTTAATTTCTTTGGTTTCGAAATATTCAGAGATGAAATATTTATTCTAAATTAAGATTTAATATGAAGGAAAGTAATTATATATATAATCAAGTTTGCTTGGAAAAATTTGAAGTTATGGTAATTAATTATTTATGGATTTTTAATATTAATATTTACAAAAAAAATGGAGTCAATTGGAAAAAAAAAATGGCAATGCAGTGCATGGTAATATTTTTAATTGCTTAATTTCGGGGAATGTCTTTCCTCTTTATCAATCATCACAACATAAAGGCCATTTCCCCATTTCTGACTTCTCTATCTCCATTAATGGAGAGGCCGCTTATCGTAGTATCAGACTCGGAGGTTCGTCTAGACTTTATGCTCAATTCCAAATGCCGAGCCAACGTCCGCCTCAGGTCTCTTTCCGCCACTACCCCAATAGCATTCAAGGTCCAAACTTCATCGCCGCACAAGTTCCTTGTTAATCCACCAACTGGGCTTATCCCTCCTTCATCCTCTACCATCTTTCAAATCATACTCAGACCACAAACCCATCTCCCATCCTCTTTGCCTCGTTCTCCCTCCGACCGTTTCCTCCCAATTCATCCGATTTGACTAACCCCGATTCTCTCAACTCATGGTTCTCTTCCCTTCCTCTCTGGTCAACTCAAGATTTTAAGCTCAAGGTTGCCTGTTGGAAAGCTAATTGCATAACCCTGTTGGAAAAAGGAAAAAAATGTAAAAGATTGTTTAGAATATCATGAAGATAAAAGAGAGAGAAACAAAAAAAAAAACATCTTGAAATGCGCACATATCATGTTACTGACATGGAGTTTCATTCTGTCAGAGTTAGGAGGGTATGAGAGTAGGTTGGATCTTCATATGATCTCCAGAAGTGAAGTTTGGTTGTGTCTCCTCAAAGCTATCATAGATAATACACAAATCAACACGTTCAAACAATTTGATGTTCTTGGCATTAGCTGAGAGAACAACAATGGTTAGCTTAACGGAAAAGTTGCACACTTTCAAAACAATTTCCTGCGAAGGATTTGTTTGTTTAACATAATAGCTTAGATCACATGTAGAAAGCGAAATTTATGTTTATATTAATTTACCAATTGCAAAATGGGCTGCTCTTTGGAAACTAATTATGGCGTTTGTATCAGTCCCTTGGTTATCGGGCAGAGTTGTTACAGACTCCTTCCAGCGAACAAATCACACCAATTAATAAAAAACGAAACGGTCAAACACGTGCTATTTCACATTGCCACCCTTGCTTGCGGTGCATACAATGCTCTCGCCATTCTCTGGAGACAGAACGGTAAGGCCTTCATCCTTCATCGGCTCTTAACATCTTCTGGTCTTAAATTGTGTAGAAATAAACAATTCCTCTCAAATGGTTGCGACATAGCGGGCTGGTTTAGTGAATCAGTGTGATAAAATACGCTGATTCAAGGAGAGGAGAGGAGAGGTGAAGAGAAAAAAGACGGTGACCTCTTTAGGAGGAACAGTAGGATGTGGAGTCAGCGGACACCACATAATTTAAAATTAGCTGAGTGAAGGAAATTGTAAATTTAAAAACAAAAAGCCAAAAAGAAAACCGAGGAATGGTTTCGTTTTCTTCTTGATGTAGAAATTCGTGCAATTACCCAGCTAATGGATTGCATCATCTGCAAATAAACACACAGTAGAGACTGTTAACCTAGATGATACTGAAAATTGCAATTTAACTTCAACAAATGTGAGATAAAAGGGACTGAACATCACCATAGAGGAGTTTCACTTTCCGTTCATAAACGATAACAATTTCACCTGAGAAGAGAAAAGAAAACATTCTAGTCAGTGATCTCCAATCAGAAATCGATTACAAAATAGATTGTAAAAAAGGATATTAGAATGCCAGAGAGCCTAAGCGCCATTGGTACATAGGGATTCAAAATCTGTTCATTGTAAACAAACATGGAAACATTATACTCATTGCCCGAGATTGGAAACTCTGACTTCAGTCGGTCTGGCCTACTCGATTGGAGATGGAGTTGAACACTAATGTATTATCTTACATAGTTAACTTTGATGAATTTTGAATCTAAGGGCTCAATTATGATTCTATGCAAGCGACCAGCAGTAATCATTTAGATTAATTGAATTTAATATAATTTATTCATCTCACACTTTTAGTACATTAATTAATAAACATGCAATTCACTTATAATTTTGGTATACGATAAATTTAAATTTACTAATCTAATACTGCCAAAAAAAATCTTGTTAACTAATAACTACATGCTCATGGGTCACAAGCATGGATCATCGGATTCGGTTGGGCAATTACTGAAAGCTCATTTAATTTATTTGGGCCGGGTCAATTTCAATGGGCAATTTCCACCGGGCCGAACCTAGATAGTAAAAAGTAGATTGTCGTTTGAGCATTACTTTCAATACGTCGAATAGAAATTGCTAAAAAAACATAATCATTATTTTTTTTAATCGTAAAATTTCCAAACAAATAAATATTTCCAAACTAATTTTCAATAGCATTTAAAATTATTTTTTGATGTGTCACTTGAAATAAATCATATATGAATTATAGTTTTACTTAAAAATATTTATTAAATTAAAAAGAATTAATTTTTCATTTTCAATTTAAAAATTGGTAAAAAAATAAATTAAGTTAAATTTTTACAAATTTCTTGATTTGAAACATGAAGTGAAAGGAAAAGGTTAAACTTATTTCAAACAAAATAAACAAGTCAATAAACATAAGTTCAACATTTTATGAAAATTCAACTGTTGTAAATTTATAAAATAATAAATAAGTAGGGGTGTAAACGAATCGAGTCGAGCCAAATTTTGAAGAGTTCAAGCTTGTTAGAATTCAAAACGCCATAAAGCAATGAAACCATGCAAGTTTGTTCACATTTACCAGTAGGAATTGAAGAGAAGAGAAATGAAGTAAAATATCCTCCTCCTCACAATATCCAAAAAGGTTGATAAAATTCTTGTGATTCACTTTTGATAATGTCTCAATCTGAAAGAAAATATCTGAAGGAATTAGAAAACGAGGTTGCATCATAAGTCCTTATAGTTCAATGTGATTAGCTCATAAAGTACCTTCTTCCTAAATTGAACTTCCAAATGCTTAGGCCAATCCTTGGAAGATGTTACTGCAACTGAGGCCACAGCTATTTCAATGCCACTGGACAATGTTCCCTTGTACAGTGTACCAATTGGTGAAGAACCAATTACACTACTGAAATCTTCACAGCCTGCTTCAAGCTCAGATCTTTTTTAAGCTTCGATACACCTGAAATGCAAATCTTGAGTCATGCAAGTAGATAGCCAAAAAGGGTTGAACACGGACACACCATATGGAAGAAAGATGTGGAGCAGCTTACACTCTAGATGCACATGTAAAATGGTTTGAAGTTTGAAACCTCACACCCTCGTACAAAATATAACTTTTCCACTTGGGAAGAAGAATTACCAGTTACAAATGCTTTCTGAAGTTGCCCACTCAATCCTGTGGCCCAAGGTTTGACAGTAGCCTTGTTAATTTTATACACATAGAAGATGACAATGGACATGGCAAGTAGAGCACCCCCTATGGCACCAGCAATTACAGAAACATGTTTTTTTGATGAGGAAGGTTTTCTAGGATTATTAGAGGATGGAGGAGTTGGAACTAGAAGAGGATTTGAAGCAGAACCATTAGGTGAAGCAGAAGGGGGATTTGGTTCCAGTGGAGTTGGAAGAGAAACAACTGCAGGGGGAGAAGAGGGTGCCGGATTTGGTTCCGGTGGAGGAGATTGAATGGAGTTATTTACAGGGGGAGAAGGCAAAAGCGAAAATGGTGGGGCTACAGATCTAGGTGGAGCCTTTCCAGATTCAGAAGGTGCTTCTGGAACAGAGAAACGACTTCTTAAATATGGTGATTCATTCACTCGAGGGGCATTGGCCACTTGCAGCTGTCGCTTGTTAATTGCATTTTCAGTTTGCACAGCATTCCTGTAAAAAATATGGGGGACAAAGGCATAATGTAAGTATGTAACAGCATGGAACAACAAAGAAATTACACAAATACAGAGAAGGGGAAGGGAAGGGAGGGGGGGAATGCAAGACAATTTCATTTCATGAAAACAATGAATTGTTTGTCACAGAGGGGCCATTCCTTTTCTCAACGTCCCCCATAAAGGAGAAATTCCATCAGATGGTTCACCAAAAGGTGCCCAAGAACCTAAAACAATGTTAGTGCCACTAAAATTGTCTCAGATTTACAGTAGACTACCAGAAAAATGTCTTATCTTGACCCATACGAGAATATTCAACTGACATACCGTAAGGCAGATCTTTCATTGTAAGATGGTCCTTTAGCTGCACTAGCTAGTTGGTTTTCATCTACTTGAAATTCAGAATGTGTTTCTAGTCGATGAATTTCAGGTGATAAATTGCTGAGAAGCCTGTTGTTGTCCAGGAGACTAAAACATATGCACAAAAAAAATGGAGTTCATATACTAATGGAAGCAAAAGATAATCTCAATGGAGGAAAAAAATTGTTCAACATTATCAACTTACAGGATTGTCAAAGAGAGACTACTGTCAAGGACGGGAGGGAGTGGCCCACTGAAGTTATTATTTCCAAAATCTAGCACCTCCAACTCCTTCAACTCTCCAATCCCTTCAGGAATGATGCCAGTAAAAGAATTGTTGTGCAAAATGCTGCAGCAGAACATTAAGCCATATGACCAAAGGCAAAAAAATTCTGAATCAAAGGACAGAAGGTAAATTTATGTTGCCTAGTTGATACTTACATAGACTTTATGCGAACAAGGTTTCTGAGGTCAGGTGCTAGTGTTCCTCCAAGATAAAGATCTTTCAAGTTCCTGAATATTACATATTTTTCTTTAGAATAAAATAGAGAGCTTATCAGCAAGTAGTATCACGTTTAAAATAACCATTAACTACAAAGAGAGTAACACTGATTTTCTTTTCAAGTTTTACTCAATCTGAGCTGATTCCATTAAGTTCTAATCAAAATAAACCGAACTTGGAAACCAAAGCACGAGTTAAGGATTCTGATTCAAGTTGCAAAGTTTACATATCACCAGGGAACCCAAAAGGATCCCAGGCACAGCAGCACCTGATGTGATATAGTTTTGAAAAATGTTCTCACAATGCTGCAGACTGCAGCCAAAAGGGCAATCAACAGAACATGTAATCCATAGATCAAGCAGCATAAATTATAGTAATAGAGTTACTTTGATCTGATAGAGTCATCCAAAAAAGTAAACTGGAAACCAACGGATGACTTCTCAAAACTGCAAAGTAATAGCTAGAACACACTTTAAACTTGCCATCCAAAACCAAAAGGTTATGTATTTTTCATCGCTGACTCGCATGATTAGCTTCAGAAATTACAAATTTTATCAAAAAAATGCATCTCGAGCCTCAAAACTTTTCCCTTAAATTTTCCAGTATCAGAACAGAAAAGAAAACGAAAACAAAAGGCCAAAATTTTTCAGCAGAGAGAAAAGATACATACAATTCGACAACTTTGCCATCAGAGCACTCAACTCCAAACCAATAACACGGATTAACAACTCCATCCTCATCCTTCCAATTCTTCAACGCGTCGTACGGATCACTCACTATTCTTTCTCTAAACTTCAATAACGCTAAACCTGCAAACAGACCACCAAATTTCACCAACCATTCTTCTCCACTTTCCCAAGAAACAAACAGAAAACCATATGTAGCTATATACCTTCGTCGTTGAGCGACCAGCACAAAATAAAGTTCCGGTAGAGCAAAAAGAGAAGAAGAACTCTAAATCTGATGAATTTCCAGGAGCAAAAAGAGAAGAAAATAAACATCATAATCTTTATGAATATTTAAAATATTTTTCAAATTAAAAATATTATAAATAAAAATATTCTCTCCTAGCGTTATTATTTTTTAATTAATTAAGCAAGAAGGAAAGTAATTATATATAAAGTCAAGTTTGCTTGGAAAAATTTGAAGTTATGGTAATTAATTATTTGAGTTTTTAATATTAATATTTGCAAAAAAGATGTCAGCCAATTGGGAAAAAATTACAATGCAGTAAATGGTAATATTTTTAATTCCTTGGTTTCGAGGATGTTCAGAGATATGAAATATTTATTCTAAATTTGGATTTACTAAGAAGGAAAGTAATTATATATATATAGTCAAGTTTGCTTGGAAAGATTTGAAGTTATGGTAATTAATTATTTATGGATTTTTAATATTAATATTTACAAAAAAAAATGGAGCTAATTGGAAAAAAATGGCAATGCAGCACATGGTAATATTTTTAATTTCTTTGTTTCGGGGATGTTCAGAGATATGAAATATTTATTATAAATTTGGATTTAGTAAGAAGGAAAGTAATTATATATATAGTCAAGTTTGCTTGGAAAAATTTGAAGTTATGGTAATTAATTATTTATGGGTTTTTAATATTAATATTTGCAAAAAAGATGAAGCAAATTAGAAAAGAATGGTAATGCAGCACATGGTAATATTTTTAATTTCTTGATTTCGGGGATATTCACTAGTAGCCAGAGGGGTGCATTGAGATCTGCCAATCCCTAAATAATTCTGTTTACGACTATAGAACTTAATTGTGCCATATGTATGAGCAAATGCATGTGCAGGAACAACTCAGAAATCATTATTGAAATTTTAATATCATTTCTAGAATAAAAGATGTCATAGGATCACAATGGTTTCTTCCCGCTACTTCCATCTTAGTAAGGAAAAAAATATTTTTTAGTGTATATGGTATAAGAAAACTAATTAATTTTTTTAATTTTAAAAAATATATTAAAATATTTTTAATATTTTTTTAAAAAATAATAATTATTTTTTATTAATTTTAAGGTTAAATATTATAAAAGAATTTAAAATGTTATGAATATAAAAAATTAATTAATAAACTTTTTAAATATCTAAAATATTAATTAATAAATTTTTAAAATTATAAATATTAAATAGTATAATATTTAATGAATAAAATTAACCTAATCATTTACTAAATAAGGTGAATAATCAGTTAATAGTTTAATAAAACAGTTAATATTACAGAAAAAAGACTCTTATCATCAAATCTTATCCATATGCTTATATGATTTTTCCTAACCTCATCCTAAAATGAGTTAGATGAATAATCATCCGTCCTTAATAAGTGAGGCTACATTCAAAGTATCTAATTTGCATCCTAAAATTTTATTAAAAAATGAGAATTATCAGTATGGACTCACATTTAAAAATTAGAAAATGCGGAGCAAACAAAAGGAATTACATTCCCAATTGAGTCATGGTTCGGTTTTTATTTTGAATTTAAATAGTAATCTGTTAGGTTTTGAAGCAAAATTAAAATAAAATCAACATCAATTTAATTAAGTTGTTTTATTTTTCTTTAAATCAAATTAAAATTTGTTGTATGTCACTTTTTTTTGCATGAAATCGTTGAATTGAAATCAATATTTAAGAATTTTAGAATATGGGCGTAAATCTCTAATTTCATCTTTCACGTTGACCTTAAATTGACTACCATGCATTACATTATTTATTTAAATTGAGTAGTAGCTTTTTATGATACAATATTTAAATTTATCTCGTACTTTTTTTAATGTTGTTTGTTATAAAATTGACAAAATAAAATAAGATAGAGTTTAATTTTTAAAATTTAATAAATGCTCACCCGAAAGCATTCTACATATTAGTATATTGACTAATATTATTATTAATAAAATATTGTTTACTATAAAATTGACGAAAATGTTTTTTATAAACCAATAAATCAATAAATTGAGTTATTTTTAAGTACATTTGATGGGAAGTATATATTTGGATCCAATTTATTATAGATTAATAAATTTTTAAAATTATAAATAATAAATTATATTATAAAATAATAAATAAAATTCACTTTAATATCTTTTTTTTTTTTTTGAAATAGGAATTGGGGGAGTAGAACCTTAGACCTGTCAAGTCTACTAGGATGCATTTTCCACCAGGCTAAGCCTCGGAGTGCCTTTAATATCTATTAACTTCATAATAAATCTAATTCACTTAAAAATTTCTCCTTTTAATTTTTCCATTTTAATTCAACTTGTGCACCACTAATCTATCCAAACGGGATTTTGATGAGTCAACTTTTAAAACTAAAATGGTTTTTAATAAATACATTTAAAACTGAATTTATGAGAGAAACATTTACAAACATCAATAAAATGTGTAATATAACTATTTTAAATTTAATTTAATTATTTATTTTTAAAGTATAAACAATGATGTGATTTAACAAATCATATAAAATGAATTTTATTGTTCATCTCTCTAAAATAATAATGAAAGAACATTCACAAAAAACCACCCTATGCTAAATCGGTTAATATTTTTAATAATTGAACTCGTTCAAATACGATGAAAATTTATATTAAATTATTTAAATTCATTCTAAAATCAATTATTATGACTCAAATTAATACCATATTTATATAATTTTAATTAATAATTTATAAATAAAATTTTTTAATTAAAAATTTTAATTTTAAAACTTAATTTGGAAAAAAATGGCAATGCAGCACATAGTAATATTTTTAATTTCTTTGTTTTGGGGATGTTCAGAGATATGAAATATTTATTCTAAATTTGGATTTAGTAAGAAGGAAAGTAATTATATATATATAGTCAAGTTTGCTTGGAAAAATTTGAAGTTATGGTAATTAATTATTTATGAGTTTTTAATATTAATATTTGCAAAAACGATGGAGCCAATCGGGAAAAATTGGCAATGCAGCACATGGTAATATTTTTAATTTCTTGGTTTCGAGATGTTCAGAGATGAAATATTTATTCTAAATTAAGATTTAATATGAAGGAAAGTAATTATATATATAGTCAAGTTTGCTTGGAAAGATTTGAAGTTATGGTAATTAATTATTTATGGGTTTTTAATATTAATATTTGCAAAAACGATGGAGCCAATTGGGAAAAAATAGCAATGCAGCACATGGTAATATTTTTAATTCCTTGGTTTCGGGGATGTTCAGAGATAAAATATTTATTCTAAATTAGGATTTAGTAAGAAAGAAAGTAATTATATATATAGTCAAGTTTACTTGGAAAGATTTGAAGTTATGGTAATTAATTATTTATGGTTTTTAATATTAATATTTGCAAAAACGATGGAGCCAATCGGGAAAAAATGGCAATGCAGCACATGGTAATATTTTTAATTTCTTGGTTTCGGGATGTTCAGAGATAAAATATTTATTCTAAATTAAGATTTAATATGAAGGAAAGTAATTATATATATAGTCAAGTTTGCTTGGAAAGATTTGAAGTTATGGTAATTAATTATTTATGGGTTTTTAATATTAATATTTGCAAAAAAAGATGGAGCCAATCCGGAAAAAATGGCAATGCAGCACATGGTAATATTTTTAATTTCTTGGTTTCGGGATGTTCAGAGATGAAATATTTATTCTAAATTAAGATTTAATATGAAGGAAAGTAATTATATATATAGTCAAGTTTGCTTGGAAATATTTGAAGTTATGGTAATTAATTATTTATGGGTTTTTAATATTAATATTTGCAAAAACGATGGAGCCAATCGGGAAAAAATGGCAATGCAGCACATGGTAATATTTTTAATTTCTTGGTTTCGAGATGTTCAGAGATGAAATATTTATTCTAAATTAAGATTTAATATGAAGGAAAGTAATTATATTTATAGTCAAGTTTGTTTGGAAAGATTTGAAGTTATGGTAATTAATTATTTATGGGTTTTTAATATTAATATTTGCAAAAACGATGGAGCCAATTAGGAAAACATAGCAATGTAGCACATGGTAATATTTTTAATTCCTTGGTTTCGGGGATGTTCAGAGATGAAATATTTATTCTAAATTAGGATTTAGTAAGAAAGAAAGTAATTATATATATAGTCAAGTTTACTTGGAAAGATTTGAAGTTATGGTAATTAATTATTTATGGGTTTTTAATATTAATATTTGCAAAAAAAGATGGAGCCAATCGGAAAAAAATGGCAATGCAGCACATGATAATATTTTTAATTTCTTTGTTTCGGGATGTTCAGAGATGAAATATTTATTCTAAATTAAGATTTAATATGAAGGAAAGTAATTATATATATAGTCAAGTTTGCTTGGAAATATTTGAAGTTATGGTAATTAATTATTTATGGGTTTTTAATATTAATATTTGCAAAAACGATGGAGCCAATCGGGAAAAAATGGCAATGCAGCACATGGTAATATTTTTAATTTCTTGGTTTCGAGATGTTCAGAGATGAAATATTTATTCTAAATTAAGATTTAATATGAAGGAAAGTAATTATATTTATAGTCAAGTTTGTTTGGAAAGATTTGAAGTTATGGTAATTAATTATTTATGGGTTTTTAATATTAATATTTGCAAAAACGATGGAGCCAATTAGGAAAACATAGCAATGTAGCACATGGTAATATTTTTAATTCCTTGGTTTCGGGGATGTTCAGAGATGAAATATTTATTCTAAATTAGGATTTAGTAAGAAAGAAAGTAATTATATATATAGTCAAGTTTACTTGGAAAGATTTGAAGTTATGGTAATTAATTATTTATGGGTTTTTAATATTAATATTTGCAAAAAAAGATGGAGCCAATCGGAAAAAAATGGCAATGCAGCACATGATAATATTTTTAATTTCTTTGTTTCGGGATGTTCAGAGATGAAATATTTATTCTAAATTAAGATTTAATATGAAGGAAAGTAATTATATATATAGTCAAGTTTGCTTGGAAAGATTTGAAGTTATGGTAATTAATTATTTATGGGTTTTTAATATTAATATTTGCAAAAACAATGGAGCCAATTGAGAAAAAATAGCAATGCAGCACATGGTAATATTTTTAATTCCTTGGTTTTGGGGATGTTCAGAGATGAAATATTTATTCTAAATTAGGATTTAGTAAGAAAGAAAGTAATTATATATATAGTCAAGTTTACTTGGAAAGATTTGAAGTTATGGTAATTAAGTATTTATGGTTTTTAATATTAATATTTGCAAAAAAAGATGGAGCCAATCGGGAAAAAATAGCAATGCAGCACATGGTAATATTTTTAATTTCTTGATTTCGGGATGTTCAGAGATGAAATATTTATTCTAAATTAAGATTTAATATGAAGGAAAGTAATTATATATATAGTCAAGTTTGCTTGGAAAGATTTGAAGTTATGGTAATTAATTATTTATGGGTTTTTAATATTAATATTTGCAAAAACGATGGAGCCAATTGGGAAAAAATAGCAATGCAGCACATGGTAATATTTTTAATTCCTTGGTTTCGGGGATGTTCAGAGATAAAATATTTATTCTAAATTAGGATTTAGTAAGAAAGAAAGTAATTATATATATAGTCAAGTTTACTTGGAAAGATTTGAAGTTATGGTAATTAATTATTTATGGTTTTTAATATTAATATTTGCAAAAACGATGGAGCCAATCGGGAAAAAATGGCAATGCAGCACATGGTAATATTTTTAATTTCTTGGTTTCGGGATGTTCAGAGATAAAATATTTATTCTTAATTAAGATTTAATATGAAGGAAAGTAATTATATATATAGTCAAGTTTGCTTGGAAAGATTTGAAGTTATGGTAATTAATTATTTATGGGTTTTTAATATTAATATTTGCAAAAAAAGATGGAGCCAATCCGGAAAAAATGGCAATGCAGCACATGGTAATATTTTTAATTTGTTGGTTTCGGGATGTTCAGAGATGAAATATTTATTCTAAATTAAGATTTAATATGAAGGAAAGTAATTATATATATAGTCAAGTTTGCTTGGAAATATTTGAAGTTATGGTAATTAATTATTTATGGGTTTTTAATATTAATATTTGCAAAAACGATGGAGCCAATCGGGAAAAAATGGCAATGCAGCACATGGTAATATTTTTAATTTCTTGGTTTCGAGATGTTCAGAGATGAAATATTTATTCTAAATTAAGATTTAATATGAAGGAAAGTAATTATATATATAGTCAAGTTTGTTTGGAAAGATTTGAAGTTGTGGTAATTAATTATTTATGGGTTTTTAATATTAATATTTGCAAAAACGATGGAGCCAATTAGGAAAACATAGCAATGTAGCACATGGTAATATTTTTAATTCCTTGGTTTCGGGGATGTTCAGAGATGAAATATTTATTCTAAATTAGGATTTAGTAAGAAAGAAAGTAATTATATATATAGTCAAGTTTACTTGGAAAGATTTGAAGTTATGGTAATTAATTATTTATGGGTTTTTAATATTAATATTTGCAAAAAAAGATGGAGCCAATCGGAAAAAAATGGCAATGCAGCACATGATAATATTTTTAATTTCTTTGTTTCGGGATGTTCAGAGATGAAATATTTATTCTAAATTAAGATTTAATATGAAGGAAAGTAATTATATATATAGTCAAGTTTGCTTGGAAAGATTTGAAGTTATGGTAATTAAGTATTTATGGTTTTTAATATTAATATTTGCAAAAAAAGATGGAGCCAATCGGGAAAAAATAGCAATGCAGCACATGGTAATATTTTTAATTTCTTGATTTCGGGATGTTCAGAGATGAAATATTTATTCTAAATTAAGATTTAATATGAAGGAAAGTAATTATATATATAGTCAAGTTTACTTGGAAAGATTTGAAGTTATGGTAATTAATTATTTATGGGTTTTTAATATTAATATTTGCAAAAACGATGGAGCCAATTGAGAAAAAATAGCAATGCAGCACATGGTAATATTTTTAAATCCTTGGTTTTGGGGATGTTCAGAGATGAAATATTTATTCTAAATTAGGATTTAGTAAGAAAGAAAGTAATTATATATATAGTCAAGTTTACTTGGAAAGATTTGAAGTTATGGTAATTAATTATTTATGGGTTTTTAATATTAATATTTGCAAAAAACGATGGAGCCAATCGGGAAAAAATGGCAATGCAGCACATGGTAATATTTTTAATTTCTTGGTTTCGGGATGTTCAGAGATAAAATATTTATTCTTAATTAAGATTTAATATGAAGGAAAGTAATTATATATATAGTCAAGTTTGCTTGGAAAGATTTGAAGTTATGGTAATTAATTATTTATGGGTTTCTAATATTAATATTTGCAAAAAAAGATGGAGCCAATCCGGAAAAAATGGCAATGCAGCACATGGTAATATTTTTAATTTCTTGGTTTCGGGATGTTCAGAGATGAAATATTTATTCTAAATTAAGATTTAATATGAAGGAAAGTAATTATATATATAGTGAAGTTTGCTTGGAAATATTTGAAGTTATGGTAATTAATTATTTATGGGTTTTTAATATTAATATTTGCAAAAACGATGGAGCCAATCGGGAAAAAATGGCAATGCAGCACATGGTAATATTTTTAATTTCTTGGTTTCGAGATGTTCAGAGATGAAATATTTATTCTAAATTAAGATTTAATATGAAGGAAAGTAATTATATATATAGTCAAGTTTGTTTGGAAAGATTTGAAGTTGTGGTAATTAATTATTTATGGGTTTTTAATATTAATATTTGCAAAAACGATGGAGCCAATTAGGAAAACATAGCAATGTAGCACATGGTAATATTTTTAATTCCTTGGTTTCGGGGATGTTCAGAGATGAAATATTTATTCTAAATTAGGATTTAGTAAGAAAGAAAGTAATTATATATATAGTCAAGTTTACTTGGAAAGATTTGAAGTTATGGTAATTAATTATTTATGGGTTTTTAATATTAATATTTGCAAAAAAAGATGGAGCCAATCGGAAAAAAATGGCAATGCAGCACATGATAATATTTTTAATTTCTTTGTTTCGGGATGTTCAGAGATGAAATATTTATTCTAAATTAAGATTTAATATGAAGGAAAGTAATTATATATATAGTCAAGTTTGCTTGGAAAGATTTGAAGTTATGGTAATTAAGTATTTATGGTTTTTAATATTAATATTTGCAAAAAAAGATGGAGCCAATCGGGAAAAAATAGCAATGCAGCACATGGTAATATTTTTAATTTCTTGATTTCGGGATGTTCAGAGATGAAATATTTATTCTAAATTAAGATTTAATATGAAGGAAAGTAATTATATATATAGTCAAGTTTACTTGGAAAGATTTGAAGTTATGGTAATTAATTATTTATGGGTTTTTAATATTAATATTTGCAAAAACGATGGAGCCAATTGAGAAAAAATAGCAATGCAGCACATGGTAATATTTTTAAATCCTTGGTTTTGGGGATGTTCAGAGATGAAATATTTATTCTAAATTAGGATTTAGTAAGAAAGAAAGTAATTATATATATAGTCAAGTTTACTTGGAAAGATTTGAAGTTATGGTAATTAATTATTTATGGGTTTTTAATATTAATATTTGCAAAAACGATGGAGCCAATCGGGAAAAAATGGCAATGCAGCACATGGTAATATTTTTAATTTCTTGGTTTCGAGATGTTCAGAGATGAAATATTTATTCTAAATTAAGATTTAATATGAAGGAAAGTAATTATATTTATAGTCAAGTTTGTTTGGAAAGATTTGAAGTTATGGTAATTAATTATTTATGGGTTTTTAATATTAATATTTGCAAAAACGATGGAGCCAATTAGGAAAACATAGCAATGTAGCACATGGTAATATTTTTAATTCCTTGGTTTCGGGGATGTTCAGAGATGAAATATTTATTCTAAATTAGGATTTAGTAAGAAAGAAAGTAATTATATATATAGTCAAGTTTACTTGGAAAGATTTGAAGTTATGGTAATTAATTATTTATGGGTTTTTAATATTAATATTTGCAAAAAAAGATGGAGCCAATCGGAAAAAAATGGCAATGCAGCACATGATAATATTTTTAATTTCTTTGTTTCGGGATGTTCAGAGATGAAATATTTATTCTAAATTAAGATTTAATATGAAGGAAAGTAATTATATATATAGTCAAGTTTGCTTGGAAAGATTTGAAGTTATGGTAATTAATTATTTATGGGTTTTTAATATTAATATTTGCAAAAACGATGGAGCCAATTGAGAAAAAATAGCAATGCAGCACATGGTAATATTTTTAATTCCTTGGTTTTGGGGATGTTCAGAGATGAAATATTTATTCTAAATTAGGATTTAGTAAGAAAGAAAGTAATTATATATATAGTCAAGTTTACTTGGAAAGATTTGAAGTTATGGTAATTAAGTATTTATGGTTTTTAATATTAATATTTGCAAAAAAAGATGGAGCCAATCGGGAAAAAATAGCAATGCAGCACATGGTAATATTTTTAATTTCTTGATTTCGGGATGTTCAGAGATGAAATATTTATTCTAAATTAAGATTTAATATGAAGGAAAGTAATTATATATATAGTCAAGTTTGCTTGGAAAGATTTGAAGTTATGGTAATTAATTATTTATGGGTTTTTAATATTAATATTTGCAAAAACGATGGAGCCAATTGGGAAAAAATAGCAATGCAGCACATGGTAATATTTTTAATTCCTCGGTTTCGGGGATGTTCAGAGATAAAATATTTATTCTAAATTAGGATTTAGTAAGAAAGAAAGTAATTATATATATAGTCAAGTTTACTTGGAAAGATTTGAAGTTATGGTAATTAATTATTTATGGTTTTTAATATTAATATTTGCAAAAACGATGGAGCCAATCGGGAAAAAATGGCAATGCAGCACATGGTAATATTTTTAATTTCTTGGTTTCGGGATGTTCAGAGATAAAATATTTATTCTTAATTAAGATTTAATATGAAGGAAAGTAATTATATATATAGTCAAGTTTGCTTGGAAAGATTTGAAGTTATGGTAATTAATTATTTATGGGTTTTTAATATTAATATTTGCAAAAAAAGATGGAGCCAATCCGGAAAAAATGGCAATGCAGCACATGGTAATATTTTTAATTTCTTGGTTTCGGGATGTTCAGAGATGAAATATTTATTCTAAATTAAGATTTAATATGAAGGAAAGTAATTATATATATAGTCAAGTTTGCTTGGAAATATTTGAAGTTATGGTAATTAATTATTTATGGGTTTTTAATATTAATATTTGCAAAAACGATGGAGCCAATCGGGAAAAAATGGCAATGCAGCACATGGTAATATTTTTAATTTCTTGGTTTCGAGATGTTCAGAGATGAAATATTTATTCTAAATTAAGATTTAATATGAAGGAAAGTAATTATATATATAGTCAAGTTTGTTTGGAAAGATTTGAAGTTGTGGTAATTAATTATTTATGGGTTTTTAATATTAATATTTGCAAAAACGATGGAGCCAATTAGGAAAACATAGCAATGTAGCACATGGTAATATTTTTAATTCCTTGGTTTCGGGGATGTTCAGAGATGAAATATTTATTCTAAATTAGGATTTAGTAAGAAAGAAAGTAATTATATATATAGTCAAGTTTACTTGGAAAGATTTGAAGTTATGGTAATTAAGTATTTATGGTTTTTAATATTAATATTTGCAAAAAAAGATGGAGCCAATCGGGAAAAAATAGCAATGCAGCACATGGTAATATTTTTAATTTCTTGATTTCGGGATGTTCAGAGATGAAATATTTATTCTAAATTAAGATTTAATATGAAGGAAAGTAATTATATATATAGTCAAGTTTGCTTGGAAAGATTTGAAGTTATGGTAATTAATTATTTATGGGTTTTTAATATTAATATTTGCAAAAACGATGGAGCCAATTGGGAAAAAATAGCAATGCAGCACATGGTAATATTTTTAATTCCTCGGTTTCGGGGATGTTCAGAGATAAAATATTTATTCTAAATTAGGATTTAGTAAGAAAGAAAGTAATTATATATATAGTCAAGTTTACTTGGAAAGATTTGAAGTTATGGTAATTAATTATTTATGGTTTTTAATATTAATATTTGCAAAAACGATGGAGCCAATCGGGAAAAAATGGCAATGCAGCACATGGTAATATTTTTAATTTCTTGGTTTCGGGATGTTCAGAGATAAAATATTTATTCTTAATTAAGATTTAATATGAAGGAAAGTAATTATATATATAGTCAAGTTTGCTTGGAAAGATTTGAAGTTATGGTAATTAATTATTTATGGGTTTTTAATATTAATATTTGCAAAAAAAGATGGAGCCAATCCGGAAAAAATGGCAATGCAGCACATGGTAATATTTTTAATTTCTTGGTTTCGGGATGTTCAGAGATGAAATATTTATTCTAAATTAAGATTTAATATGAAGGAAAGTAATTATATATATAGTCAAGTTTGCTTGGAAAGATTTGAAGTTATGGTAATTAAGTATTTATGGTTTTTAATATTAATATTTGCAAAAAAAGATGGAGCCAATCGGGAAAAAATAGCAATGCAGCACATGGTAATATTTTTAATTTCTTGATTTCGGGATGTTCAGAGATGAAATATTTATTCTAAATTAAGATTTAATATGAAGGAAAGTAATTATATATATAGTCAAGTTTGTTTGGAAAGATTTGAAGTTGTGGTAATTAATTATTTATGGGTTTTTAATATTAATATTTGCAAAAACGATGGAGCCAATTAGGAAAACATAGCAATGTAGCACATGGTAATATTTTTAAATCCTTGGTTTTGGGGATGTTCAGAGATGAAATATTTATTCTAAATTAGGATTTAGTAAGAAAGAAAGTAATTATATATATAGTCAAGTTTACTTGGAAAGATTTGAAGTTATGGTAATTAATTATTTATGGGTTTTTAATATTAATATTTGCAAAAACGATGGAGCCAATCGGGAAAAAATGGCAATGCAGCACATGGTAATATTTTTAATTTCTTGGTTTCGAGATGTTCAGAGATGAAATATTTATTCTAAATTAAGATTTAATATGAAGGAAAGTAATTATATTTATAGTCAAGTTTGTTTGGAAAGATTTGAAGTTATGGTAATTAATTATTTATGGGTTTTTAATATTAATATTTGCAAAAACGATGGAGCCAATTAGGAAAACATAGCAATGTAGCACATGGTAATATTTTTAATTCCTTGGTTTCGGGGATGTTCAGAGATGAAATATTTATTCTAAATTAGGATTTAGTAAGAAAGAAAGTAATTATATATATAGTCAAGTTTACTTGGAAAGATTTGAAGTTATGGTAATTAATTATTTATGGGTTTTTAATATTAATATTTGCAAAAAAAGATGGAGCCAATCGGAAAAAAATGGCAATGCAGCACATGATAATATTTTTAATTTCTTTGTTTCGGGATGTTCAGAGATGAAATATTTATTCTAAATTAAGATTTAATATGAAGGAAAGTAATTATATATATAGTCAAGTTTGCTTGGAAAGATTTGAAGTTATGGTAATTAATTATTTATGGGTTTTTAATATTAATATTTGCAAAAACGATGGAGCCAATTGAGAAAAAATAGCAATGCAGCACATGGTAATATTTTTAATTCCTTGGTTTTGGGGATGTTCAGAGATGAAATATTTATTCTAAATTAGGATTTAGTAAGAAAGAAAGTAATTATATATATAGTCAAGTTTACTTGGAAAGATTTGAAGTTATGGTAATTAAGTATTTATGGTTTTTAATATTAATATTTGCAAAAAAAGATGGAGCCAATCGGGAAAAAATAGCAATGCAGCACATGGTAATATTTTTAATTTCTTGATTTCGGGATGTTCAGAGATGAAATATTTATTCTAAATTAAGATTTAATATGAAGGAAAGTAATTATATATATAGTCAAGTTTGCTTGGAAAGATTTGAAGTTATGGTAATTAATTATTTATGGGTTTTTAATATTAATATTTGCAAAAACGATGGAGCCAATTGGGAAAAAATAGCAATGCAGCACATGGTAATATTTTTAATTCCTCGGTTTCGGGGATGTTCAGAGATAAAATATTTATTCTAAATTAGGATTTAGTAAGAAAGAAAGTAATTATATATATAGTCAAGTTTACTTGGAAAGATTTGAAGTTATGGTAATTAATTATTTATGGTTTTTAATATTAATATTTGCAAAAACGATGGAGCCAATCGGGAAAAAATGGCAATGCAGCACATGGTAATATTTTTAATTTCTTGGTTTCGGGATGTTCAGAGATAAAATATTTATTCTTAATTAAGATTTAATATGAAGGAAAGTAATTATATATATAGTCAAGTTTGCTTGGAAAGATTTGAAGTTATGGTAATTAATTATTTATGGGTTTTTAATATTAATATTTGCAAAAAAAGATGGAGCCAATCCGGAAAAAATGGCAATGCAGCACATGGTAATATTTTTAATTTCTTGGTTTCGGGAT
The DNA here is from genome assembly GCF_001659605.2 of Manihot esculenta. Classification (NCBI taxonomy): domain Eukaryota; kingdom Viridiplantae; phylum Streptophyta; class Magnoliopsida; order Malpighiales; family Euphorbiaceae; genus Manihot; species Manihot esculenta. The sequence continues at coordinate 31,895,362 of NC_035171.2, forward strand.
GTTCAGAGATGAAATATTTATTCTAAATTAAGATTTAATATGAAGGAAAGTAATTATATATATAGTCAAGTTTGCTTGGAAATATTTGAAGTTATGGTAATTAATTATTTATGGGTTTTTAATATTAATATTTGCAAAAACGATGGAGCCAATCGGGAAAAAATGGCAATGCAGCACATGGTAATATTTTTAATTTCTTGGTTTCGAGATGTTCAGAGATGAAATATTTATTCTAAATTAAGATTTAATATGAAGGAAAGTAATTATATATATAGTCAAGTTTGTTTGGAAAGATTTGAAGTTGTGGTAATTAATTATTTATGGGTTTTTAATATTAATATTTGCAAAAACGATGGAGCCAATTAGGAAAACATAGCAATGTAGCACATGGTAATATTTTTAATTCCTTGGTTTCGGGGATGTTCAGAGATGAAATATTTATTCTAAATTAGGATTTAGTAAGAAAGAAAGTAATTATATATATAGTCAAGTTTACTTGGAAAGATTTGAAGTTATGGTAATTAATTATTTATGGGTTTTTAATATTAATATTTGCAAAAAAAGATGGAGCCAATTGGAAAAAAATGGCAATGCAGCACATGATAATATTTTTAATTTCTTTGTTTCGGGATGTTCAGAGATGAAATATTTATTCTAAATTAAGATTTAATATGAAGGAAAGTAATTATATATATAGTCAAGTTTGCTTGGAAAGATTTGAAGTTATGGTAATTAAGTATTTATGGTTTTTAATATTAATATTTGCAAAAAAAGATGGAGCCAATCGGGAAAAAATAGCAATGCAGCACATGGTAATATTTTTAATTTCTTGATTTCAGGATGTTCAGAGATGAAATATTTATTCTAAATTAAGATTTAATATGAAGGAAAGTAATTATATATATAGTCAAGTTTACTTGGAAAGATTTGAAGTTATGGTAATTAATTATTTATGGGTTTTTAATATTAATATTTGCAAAAACGATGGAGCCAATTGAGAAAAAATAGCAATGCAGCACATGGTAATATTTTTAAATCTTTGGTTTTGGGGATGTTCAGAGATTAAATATTTATTCTAAATTAGGATTTAGTAAGAAAGAAAGTAATTATATATATAGTCAAGTTTACTTGAAAAGATTTGAAGTTATGGTAATTAAGTATTTATGGTTTTTAATATTAATATTTGCAAAAAAATGATGGAGCCAATCGGAAAA
>NC_035171.2:31896700-31909478 GCF_001659605.2 Manihot esculenta
ATTTGGCGGCAGGTAGAGGGAATATCAAGTGCGCTAGGGTATTGGTGGAATCCGGTGCAGATAAGGATGCTAAGAGCAAAGATGGCAGGACTGCACTGTATAGAGCAGCGGCAAATGGTGACCATAAGATGGTAGAGATGCTAATTGAGATGGGTTCTGACCCCACAATCGCAGATAATCATGGCCGTTCAGCTTTTGATGTTGCTCGGGACAAGGGACATCTAAATATAGTCACAAACTAGAGAATCCAGCTTCAAATAATTCAGACTACATTATTAAGTACCTTTCTTTATTGACGACGACGCCGGAGGAGATTCTGGAGACTCTGGAACGTGGAGAAGTAGTGCTAATGGCGGCCAGGCGAGGGAACTTGGAACACCTTGAATCATTACTAAAGAAAGGTGCAAACGAAAACTATAAAGATCAATATGGCTTCACAGCCTTGCGTGCAGCAGCTATCAAAGGGCACAAAGATATAGTATCAATGCTAGTTAAGTTAATAGATTGTTAACTGTTAAATTAAAAATTTTTAATTGAAATTTATATATTTCTCTATATTCATATGCACATAAATCATCAATAAGGAACAGAGGTGGCAGATCCATCAGGTTAGCTACTCCAATAAGACATAATATCCCTGCATTCCTGCAAAATATGCAGTATGTTGTCCAAGGCTCCTTTGCTTTTCACTTTAATGTTTGTTTTGCAAGGGTAGATACATCCAACAATTGAAATTTTAAACAATGGTGGACATGTTAGTATATTCTTAGCCTATCCAATTGTCTCCTAACTTACATGATAATCAAAAGATTCATTGCCCAGGTTAGAAAAGTGAACCATGTTGAAGAGCAAGCACGAACCTTTCATTTTATTCCTCTTCTAGAGGCAATATCAGAAGCATTTTGAAGCCATGACTGGTATATTTGGCCTGGAATCATGGTTTCTTCCTGATTCATTGTGCGAGTTGCATGTCTTCTTTTTTGCCATTTATTAAGCCCTTGACCCCATAGATCCTGTTTCAACCCCTCTTTCAAGATCAGATAAACTTTTATCGTCTTTTGTTAAGCTAACATGATCATACATAAGAGCTTCTTTAATTAAATTACTTTACCTGTCTGCTTGCCTTGCATTCATCAGATGGTTGATTGACTTATTTTTCTAGATAGCCTTCAATTTCAACAGCTGCATAAGGCAATATTAATGTTAATATATGTACACAGCTAGACGTTTTCTTAGTGAAAGTTCACAAGTGTTCGCTCTATCAGTCAAGGCTTTAGAGTAAATGCTAGAATGACCACATAATGTTTCGGTTCATTAAAATGAAGAAGGAAAATGATCAAATTGTTCTGTAGTTATTAATATACACTACTGTATGTCATCATCAAATAGAAAACCCTTATATGATTCAGTAGTAAAGGAATTCACTACAAACATTTAAGAATCTCATTTTTGGAAAAAACAAATACATTAACAGAAGTTTCACATCCAGGAAAGACAAATAAATAGATAAAAACATATAATGGATTTTTTTTTTTTTTGAGATTGCAATATATAATGGAAATTGGTGAAAGAAAAAAAGGCTGCATTAGATAATTGCATAATCCTGTTGGAAAGCTAATTGCATAACCCTGTTGGAAAGCTAATTGCATAACCCTGTTGGAAAAAGGAAAAAAATGTAAAAGATTGTTTAGAATATCATGAAGATAAAAGAGATAGAAACAAAAAAAAACATCTTGAAATGCGCACATATCATGTTACTGACATGGAGTTTCATTCTGTCAGAGTTAGGAGGGTATGAGAGTAGGTTGGATCTTCATATGATCTCCAGAAGTGAAGTTTGGTTGTGTCTCCTCAAAGCTATCACAGATAATACACAAATCAACACGTTCAAACAATTTGATGTTCTTGGCATTAGCTGAGAGAACAACAATGGTTAGCTTAACGGAAAAGTTGCACACGTTCAAAACAATTTCCTGCGAAGGATTTGTTTGTTTAACATAATAGCTTAGATCACATGTAGAAAGCGAAATTTATGTTTATATTAATTTACCAATTGCAAAATGGGCTGCTCTTTGGAAACTAATTATGGCGTTTGTATCAGTCCCTTGGTTATCGGGCAGAGTTGTTACAGACTCCTTCCAGCGAACAAATCACACCTATTAATAAAAAACGAATATTGCAAAAAAAAAAATCTTGTTAACTAATAACTACATGCTCATGGGTCACAAGCATGGATCATCGGATTCGGTTGGGCAATTACTGAAAGCTCATTTAATTTATTTGGGTCGGGTCAATTTCAATGGGCAATTTCCACCGGGCCGAATCTAGATAGTAAAAAGTAGATTGTCGTTTGAGCATTACGTTCAATACGTCGAATAGAAATTGCTAAAAAAACATAATCATTATTTTTTTTAATCGTAAAATTTCCAAACAAATAAATATTTCCAAACTAATTTTCAATAGCATTTAAAATTATTTTTTGATGTGTCACTTGAAATAAATCATATATGAATTATAGTTTTACTTAAAATTATTTATTAAATTAAAAAGAATTAATTTTTCATTTTCAATTTAAAAATTGGTAAAAAAATAAATTAAGTTAAATTTTTACAAATTTCTTGATTTGAAACAGGAAGTGAAAGGAAAAAGTTAAACTTATTTCAAACAAAATAAACAAGTCAATAAACATAAGTTCAACATTTTATGAAAATTCAACTGTTGTAAATTTATAAAATAATAAATAAGTAGGGGTGTAAACGAATCGAGTCGAGCCAAATTTTGAAGAGTTCAAGCTTGTTAGAATTCAAAACGCCATAAAGCAATGAAACCATGCAAGTTTGTTCACATTTACCAGTAGGAATTGAAGAGAAGAGAAATGAAGTAAAATATCCTCCTCCTCACAATATCCAAAAAGGTTGATAAAATTCTTGTGATTCACTTTTGATAATGTCTCAATCTGAAAGAAAATATCTGAAGGAATTAGAAAACGAGGTTGCATCATAAGTCCTTATAGTTCAATGTGATTAGCTCATAAAGTACCTTCTTCCTAAATTGAACTTCCAAATGCTTAGGCCAATCCTTGGAAGATGTTACTGCAACTGAGGCCACAGCTATTTCAATGCCACTGGACAATGTTCCCTTGTACTGTGTACCAATTGGTGAAGAACCAATTACACTACTGAAATCTTCACAGCCTGCTTCAAGCTCAGATCTTTTTTAAGCTTCGGTACACCTGAAATGCAAATCTTGAGTCATGCAAGTAGATAGCCAAAAAGGGTTGAACACGGACACACCATATGGAAGAAAGATGTGGAGCAGCTTACACTCTAGATGCACATGTAAAATGGTTTGAAGTTTGAAACCTCACACCCTCGTACAAAATATAACTTTTCCACTTGGGAAGAAGAATTACCAGTTACAAATGCTTTCTGAAGTTGCCCACTCAATCCTGTGGCCCAAGGTTTGACAGTAGCCTTGTTAATTTTATACACATAGAAGATGACAATGGACATGGCAAGTAGAGCACCCCCTATGGCACCAGCAATTATAGAAACATGTTTTTTTGATGAGGAAGGTTTTCTAGGATTATTAGAGGATGGAGGAGTTGGAACTAGAAGAGGATTTGAAGCAGAACCATTAGGTGAAGCAGAAGGGGGATTTGGTTCCAGTGGAGTTGGAAGAGAAACAACTGCAGGGGGAGAAGAGGGTGCCGGATTTGGTTCCGGTGGAGGAGATTGAATGGAGTTATTTACAGGGGGAGAAGGCAAAAGCGAAAATGGTGGGGCTACAGATCTAGGTGGAGCCTTTCCAGATTCAGAAGGTGCTTCTGGAACAGAGAAACGACTTCTTAAATATGGTGATTCATTCACTCGAGGGGCATTGGCCACTTGCAGCTGTCGCTTGTTAATTGCATTTTCAGTTTGCACAGCATTCCTGTAAAAAATATGGGGGACAAAGGCATAATGTAAGTATGTAACAGCATGGAACAACAAAGAAATTACACAAATACAGAGAAGGGGAAGGGAAGGGAGGGGGGGAATGCAAGACAATTTCATTTCATGAAAACAATGAATTGTTTGTCACAGAGGGGCCATTCCTTTTCTCAACGTCCCCCATAAAGGAGAAATTCCATCAGATGGTTCACCAAAAGGTGCCCAAGAACCTAAAACAATGTTAGTGCCACTAAAATTGTCTCAGATTTACAGTAGACTACCAGAAAAATGTCTTATCTTGACCCATACGAGAATATTCAACTGACATACCGTAAGGCAGATCTTTCATTGTAAGATGGTCCTTTAGCTGCACTAGCTAGTTGGTTTTCATCTACTTGAAATTCAGAATGTGTTTCTAGTCGATGAATTTCAGGTGATAAATTGCTGAGAAGCCTGTTGTTGTCCAGGAGACTAAAACATATGCACAAAAAAAATGGAGTTCATATACTAATGGAAGCAAAAGATAATCTCAATGGAGGCAAAAAATTGTTCAACATTATCAACTTACAGGATTGTCAAAGAGAGACTACTGTCAAGGACGGGAGGGAGTGGCCCACTGAAGTTATTATTTCCAAAATCTAGCACCTCCAACTCCTTCAACTCTCCAATCCCTTCAGGAATGATGCCAGTAAAAGAATTGTTGTGCAAAATGCTGCAGCAGAACATTAAGCCATATGACCAAAGGCAAAAAAATTCTGAATCAAAGGACAGAAGGTAAATTTATGTTGCCTAGTTGATACTTACATAGACTTTATGCGAACAAGGTTTCTGAGGTCAGGTGCTAGTGTTCCTCCAAGATAAAGATCTTTCAAGTTCCTGAATATTACATATTTTTCTTTAGAATAAAATAGAGAGCTTATCAGCAAGTAGTATCACGTTTAAAATAACCATTAACTACAAAGAGAGTAACACTGATTTTCTTTTCAAGTTTTACTCAATCTGAGCTGATTCCATTAAGTTCTAATCAAAATAAACCGAACTTGGAAACCAAAGCACGAGTTAAGGATTCTGATTCAAGTTGCAAAGTTTACATATCACCAGGGAACCCAAAAGGTTCCCAGGCACAGCAGCACCTGATGTGATATAGTTTTGAAAAATGTTCTCACAATGCTGCAGACTGCAGCCAAAAGGGCAATCAACAGAACATGTAATCCATAGATCAAGCAGCATAAATTATAGTAATAGAGTTACTTTGATCTGATAGAGTCATCCAAAAAAGTAAACTGGAAACCAACGGATGACTTCTCAAAACTGCAAAGTAATAGCTAGAACACACTTTAAACTTGCCATCCAAAACCAAAAGGTTATGTATTTTTCATCGCTGACTCGCATGATTAGCTTCAGAAATTACAAATTTTATCAAAAAAATGCATCTCGAGCCTCAAAACTTTTCCCTTAAATTTTCCAGTATCAGAACAGAAAAGAAAACGAAAACAAAAGGCCAAAATTTTTCAGCAGAGAGAAAAGATACATACAATTCGACAACTTTGCCATCAGAGCACTCAACTCCAAACCAATAACACGGATTAACAACTCCATCCTCATCCTTCCAATTCTTCAACGCGTCGTACGGATCACTCACTATTCTTTCTCTAAACTTCAATAACGCTAAACCTGCAAACAGACCACCAAATTTCACCAACCATTCTTCTCCACTTTCCCAAGAAACAAACAGAAAACCATATGTAGCTATATACCTTCGTCGTTGAGCGACCAGCACAAAATAAAGTTCCGGTAGAGCAAAAAGAGAAGAAGAACTCTAAATCTGATGAATTTCCAGGAGCAAAAAGAGAAGAAAATAAACATCATAATCTTTATGAATATTTAAAATATTTTTCAAATTAAAAATATTATAAATAAAAATATTCTCTCCTAGCGTTATTATTTTTTAATTAAAATTTTAACGAGCTACCACAGAATATTTTTATTAATTAACGACTTTTTTTTTCAGATTAACAATTCATATAATAATTTTTTTATATGCTTCTACATGTTTTTATAATATATATAATAATGTAAGTTTTCCTCTGTACTCCTTTTGTAACTCGGTACTCTCGCCTTTTCCTCTTTTTTAAACCTAACTTCTTATTTTTCCTTCTCCATAAGAAACGATCTGCTTCAATTAACTATCGATAAATAAGAAAATATAGTTGTCCCTAATAATTTAAGAGTCAACAACAGGAAAGCGGCTCATCCCGTCAAAGATCGGAATAAGAAAAAACAATGATCGTTTAAGATATGTTTATGTGTATATATATATATATATAAAGAATTTAAAATTGGACTCACAGATTTAATATGGTAAGTGCATTTAAGTAAATTTGATAGAACTCTCATATTCTAGTCTCTCAATTTCTAATCCCCATTCTAAAAAAAAAAATTAAAATTATTTACTTATTCAAATTTTTATAATAAAGCATGTTAAATTTAATTTTAAATTAATTTTTTTTATAAATTTGACTAATATGTATTTAAGTTAATAATTTTCTCAATGATATTTTCTAAAGCATATTATAGTAGCTATCCATGATTTGTTTTTTTTATGTTGAATATTCTTCAATAGGTATGGTGTATGACTGAAATACTGCATTTTCCTTTTATGTAATAGAAATTAGAAATCGCTTATGTTTGCAAAAAAACAAAGAAAAAGAGAAAAAAAAGGAGAAATAGTATCACAGGGACTTGTTAGAAAAATAATAAACAAAAATCAACAAGTAAAGATTTACAAGTTTCACAAATAATTCATAAATCATCAAACACTTGCTGCTAAGTTTATAAACATCTGTGGCAAAAAAAAAGTCTATAAACATCTAATCAAACAAATCCCATCAAATAAAAGAACCCAAATAGGAAGATCCCCACTTTCCTGTATTCCATTTTTTTCTAAAATAGAAAATAAGCAAAAGAAAAAACACCAATATTATTTTATTTCTATATTTCCTATTGTGGATAGAGGGCTAAGTTGACATACGTCGCCGCTTCACGGGATAACATATGCCGCACTTAATCAGACCGTTTACATTGCACGGGATAACATAGGCGGGATAACATAGGCCGCACTTAATCAGACCGGATGTGCAGGTCCTAAACCCATGCTTCTCAGAGTAGATCTTATGGCTGCCATTCAATCAGCTTACTCAACTCACCACTCTCATTCATCTCCTTGATCTCCTCGGCCCCGCCAACATACTTCCCTCCTAAGAAAACTGCAGGTAACCTAACTTTTTTGGACGCAGTAGAGTGGCTGAGATCACCAAGTAGGGCTCACACCTCCCTAAGACGTCCGCCGGAGCCACCTTCACCAAGGTACTTCTCCTGCTCATCTTTCAAAGATATCAATGCCATTCTCTTAGAAGAACAAAATGAATCCAAATCCCAACCCCAAACCCCCAGAAGACCCTCCATTTTCCACCGTGCCTCCCCACTCCACTGCCACCACCGCAACCACTCTAAAACATTCATAATTTCACCACCTCCTAACCAGGGTGAAATTATGAATGTTTTAGAGTGGTTGCGGTGGAGTGGGGAGGCGATCCGGACACGGTGGAAAATGGAGGGTCTTATGAAGGTTTGGGGTTGGGATTTGGATCCATTTTGTTCTTCTAAGAGAATGGCATTGATATCTTTGAAAGATGAGCAGGAGAAGTACCTTGGTGAAGGTGGCTCCGCCGGCAGTCTCAGGGAGGTGTGAGCCCTACTTGGTGATCTCAGCCACTCTAGCCACATTATATATAGAGAGAGAGAGAATGGAAGAGACATGAGACTAGTTAGGGTTACAAAGTAGGACTGGACCGGGCCTTTGGTGCTATTAAAGAAAGGGATTCTATAACTTTAACAATGGAGTGTCTAATCAAATGCTTGATTCATCATTGGTTTAAATCTTCGGAGGTCTTTAAAAATATTAGATATTCTCAATATTTATTCTAAATTTGAATTAAGCAAGAAGGAAAGTAATTATATATAAAGTCAAGTTTGCTTGGAAAAATTTGAAGTTATGGTAATTAATTATTTATGAGTTTTTAATATTAATATTTGCAAAAAAGATGTCAGCCAATTGGGAAAAAATTACAATGCAGTACATGGTAATATTTTTAATTCCTTGGTTTCGAGGATGTTCAGAGATATGAAATATTTATTCTAAATTTGGATTTACTAAGAAGGAAAGTAATTATATATATATATAGTCAAGTTTGCTTGGAAAGATTTGAAGTTATGGTAATTAATTATTTATGGATTTTTAATATTAATATTTACAAAAAAAAATGGAGCTAATTGGAAAAAAATGGCAATGCAGCACATGGTAATATTTTTAATTTCTTTGTTTCGGGGATGTTCAGAGATATGAAATATTTATTATAAATTTGGATTTAGTAAGAAGGAAAGTAATTATATATATAGTCAAGTTTGCTTGGAAAAATTTGAAGTTATGGTAATTAATTATTTATGGGTTTTTAATATTAATATTTGCAAAAAAGATGAAGCAAATTAGAAAAGAATGGTAATGCAGCACATGGTAATATTTTTAATTTCTTGATTTCGGGGATATTCACCAGTAGCCAGAGGGGTGCATTGAGATCTGCCAATCCCTAAATAATTCTGTTTACGACTATAGAACTTAATTGTGCCATATGTATGAGCAAATGCATGTGCAGGAACAACTCAGAAATCATTATTGAAATTTTAATATCATTTCTAGAATAAAAGATGTCATAGGATCACAATGGTTTCTTCCCGCTACTTCCATCTTAGTAAGGAAAAAAATATTTTTTAGTGTATATGGTATAAGAAAACTAATTAATTTTTTAATTTTAAAAAATATATTAAAATATTTTTAATATTTTTTTAAAAAATAATTATTATTTTTTATTAATTTTAAGGTTAAATATTATAAAAGAATTTAAAATGTTATGAATATAAAAATTAATTAATAAACTTTTTAAATATCTAAAATATTAATTAATAAATTTTTAAAATTATAAATATTAAATAGTAAAATATTTAATGAATAAAATTAACCTAATCATTTACTAATAAATTTTTAAAATATTTAAAATATTTTAATATATTTTTTAAAATTAAAATTTTTTATAAAAATTAAGTAATAATTTTTTCTTAATGCTTAATATTTTGATTTAGTGATTAAAAAAATAAATTATAAAAAATTATCTTTTATATTCAAGTAATCACTAACATAACTGCTATTCCCTACTAAATAAGGTGAATAATCAGTTAATAGTTTAATAAAACAGTTAATATTACAGAAAAAAAGACTCTTATCATCAAATCTTATCCATATGCTTATATGATTTTTCCTAACCTCATCCTAAAATGAGTTAGATGAATAATCATCCGTCCTTAATAAGTGAGGCTACATTCAAAGTATCTAATTTGCATCCTAAAATTTTATTAAAAAATGAGAATTATCAGTATGGACTCACATTTAAAAATTAGAAAATGGGGAGCAAACAAAAGGAATTACATTCCCAATTGAGTCATGGTTCGGTTTTTATTTTGAATTTAAATAGTAATCTGTTAGGTTTTGAAGCAAAATTAAAATAAAGTCAACATCAATTTAATTAAGTTGTTTTATTTTTCTTTAAATCAAATTAAAATTTGCTGTATGTCACTTTTTTTTGCATGAAATCGTTGAATTGAAATCAATATTTAAGAATTTTAGAATATGGGCGTAAATCTCTAATTTCATCTTTCACGTTGACCTTAAATTGACTACCATGCATTACATTATTTATTTAAATTGAGTAGTAGCTTTTTATGATACAATATTTAAATTTATCTCGTACTTTTTTTAATGTTGTTTGTTATAAAATTGACAAAATAAAATAAGATAGAGTTTAATTTTTAAAATTTAATAAATGCTCATCCGAAAGCATTCTACATATTAGTATATTGACTAATATTATTATTAATAAAATATTGTTTACTATAAAATTGACGAAAATGTTTTTTATAAACCAATAAATCAATAAATTGAGTTATTTTTAAGTACATTTGATGGGAAGTATATATTTGGATCCAATTTATTATAGATTAATAAATTTTTAAAATTATAAATAATAAATTATATTATAAAATAATAAATAAAATTCACTTTAATATCTATTTTTTTTTTTTGAAATAGGAATTGGGGGAGTAGAACCTTAGACCTCTCAAGTCTACTGGGATGCATTTTCCACCAGGCTAAGCCTCGGAGTCCTTTAATATCTATTAACTTCATAATAAATCTAATTCACTTAAAAATTTCTCCTTTTAATTTTTCCATTTTAATTCAACTTGTGCACCACTAATCTATCCAAACGGGATTTTGATGAGTCAACTTTTAAAACTAAAATGGTTTTTAATAAATACATTTAAAACTGAATTTATGAGAGAAACATTTACAAACATCAATAAAATGTGTAATATAACTATTTTAAATTTAATTTAATTATTTATTTTTAAAGTATAAACAATGATGTGATTTAACAAATGATATAAAATGAATTTTATTGTTCATCTCTCTAAAATAATAATGAAAGAACATTCACAAAAAACCACCCTATGCTAAATCGGTTAATATTTTTAATAATTGAACTCGTTCAAATACGATGAAAATTTATATTAAATTATTTAAATTCATTCTAAAATCAATTATTATGACTCAAATTAATACCATATTTATATAATTTTAATTAATAATTTATAAATAAAATTTTTTAATTAAAAATTTTAATTTTAAAACTTAATTTGGAAAAAAATGGCAATGCAGCACATAGTAATATTTTTAATTTCTTTGTTTTGGGGATGTTCAGAGATATGAAATATTTATTCTAAATTTGGATTTAGTAAGAAGGAAAGTAATTATATATATAGTCAAGTTTGCTTGGAAAAATTTGAAGTTATGGTAATTAATTATTTATGAGTTTTTAATATTAATATTTGCAAAAACGATGGAGCCAATCGGGAAAAATTGGCAATGCAGCACATGGTAATATTTTTAATTTCTTGGTTTCGAGATGTTCAGAGATGAAATATTTATTCTAAATTAAGATTTAATATGAAGGAAAGTAATTATATATATAGTCAAGTTTGCTTGGAAAGATTTGAAGTTATGGTAATTAATTATTTATGGGTTTTTAATATTAATATTTGCAAAAACGATGGAGCCAATTGGGAAAAAATAGCAATGCAGCACATGGTAATATTTTTAATTTCTTGGTTTCGGAGATGTTCAGAGTTGAAATATTTATTCTAAATTAGGATTTAGTAAGAAAGAAAGTAATTATTTATATAGTCAAGTGTACTTGGAAAGATTTGAAGTTATGGTAATTAATTATTTATGGGTTTTTAATATTAATATTTGCAAAAAAAGATGGAGCCAATCGGGAAAAAATGGCAATGCAGCACATGGTAATATTTTTAATTTCTTGGTTTCGGGATGTTCAGAGATGAAATATTTATTCTAAATTAAGATTTAATATGAAGGAAAGTAATTATATATATAGTCTAGTTTACTTGAAAAGATTTGAAGTTATGGTAATTAATTATTTATGGGTTTTTAATATTAATATTTGCAAAAAAAGATAGAGGCAATCGGGAAATAATGGCAATGCAGTAAATGGTAATATTTTTAATTTCTTTGGTTTCGAAATATTCAGAGATGAAATATTTATTCTAAATTAAGATTTAATATGAAGGAAAGTAATTATATATATAGTCAAGTTTGCTTGGAAAGATTTGAAGTTATGGTAATTAATTATTTATGGGTTTTTAATATTAATATTTGCAAAAACGATGGAGCCAATCGGGAAAAAATGGCAATGCAGCACATGGTAATATTTTTAATTTCTTGGTTTCGGGATGTTCAGAGATGAAATATTTATTCTAAATTAAGTTTTAATATGAAGGAAAGTAATTATATATATAGTCAAGTTTGCTTGGAAAGATTTGAAGTTATGGTAATTAATTATTTATGGGTTTTTAATATTAATATTTGTAAAAACGATGGAGCCAATTGGGAAAAAATAGCAATGCAGCACATGGTAATATTTTTAATTCCTTGGTTTCGGGGATGTTCAGAGATGAAATATTTATTATAAATTAGGATTTAGTAAGAAAGAAAGTAATTATATATATAGTCAAGTTTACTTGGAAAGATTTGAAGTTATGGTAATTAATTATTTATGGTTTTTAATATTAATATTTACAAAAAAAGATGGAGCCAATCGGAAAAAAATGGCAATGCAGCACATGGTAATATTTTTAATTTCTTGGTTTCGGATGTTCAGAGATGAAATATTTATTCTAAATTAAGATTTAATATGAAGGAAAGTAATTATATATATAGTCTAGTTTACTTGAAAAGATTTGAAGTTATGGTAATTAATTATTTATGGGTTTTTGATATTAATATTTGCAAAAAAAGATAGAGGCAATCGGGAAATAATGGCAATGCAGCAAATGGTAATATTTTTAATTTCTTTGGTTTCGAAATATTCAGAGATGAAATATTTATTCTAAATTAAGATTTAATATGAAGGAAAGTAATTATATATATAATCAAGTTTGCTTGGAAAGATTTGAAGTTATGGTAATTAATTATTTATGGATTTTTAATATTAATATTTACAAAAAAAGATGGAGCCAATCGGGAAAAAATAGCAATGCAGCACATGGTAATATTTTTAATTTCTTGATTTCGGGATGTTCAGAGATGAAATATTTATTCTAAATTAAGATTTAATATGAAGGAAAGTAATTATATATATAGTCAAGTTTGCTTGGAAAGA
>NC_035171.2:31913578-31927613 GCF_001659605.2 Manihot esculenta
AGAACATATCTCAGCCCTCCACAAACATCACAGACGCTATTAAATTTAATTTTAATATTGTTTCCTACAAACGGTAACCCACCAATCAGCTTACTCAACTCACCACTCTCATTCATCTCCTTGATCTCCTCGGCCCCGCCAACATACTTCCCTCCTAAGAAAACTGCAGGTAACCTAACTTTTTTGGACACAGTAGAGTGGCTGAGATCACCAAGTAGGGCTCACACACGTCCGCCGGAGCCACCTTCACCTAGGTACTTCTCCTGCTCATCTTTCAAAGATATCAATGCCATTCTCTTAGAAGAACAAAATGGATCCAAATCCCAACCCCAAACCCCCAGAAGACCCTCCATTTTCCACTGCGCCTCCCCACTCCACTGCCACCACCGCAACCACTCTAAAACATTCATAATTTAACCAGGGTGAAATTATGAATGTTTTAGAGTGGTTGCGGTGGAGTGGGGAGGCGATCCGGACACGGTGAAAAATGGAGGGTCTTATGGGGGTTTGGGGTTGGGATTTGGATCCATTTTGTTCTTCTAAGAGAATGGCATTGATATCTTTGAAAGATGAGCAGGAGAAGTACCTTGGTGAAGGTGGCTCCGCCGGCCGTCTCAGGGAGGTGTGAGCCCTACTTGGTGATCTCAGCCACTCTAGCCACATTATATATAGAGAGAGAGAATGGAAGAGACATGAGACTAGTTAGGGTTACAAAGTAGGACTGGACCGGGCCTTTGGTGCTATTAAAGAAAGGGATTCTATAACTTTAACAATAGAGTGTCTGATCAAATTCTTGATTCATCATTGGTTTAAATCTTCGGAGGTCTTTAAAAATATTAGATATTCTCAATATTTATTCTAAATTTGAATTTAGTAAGAAGGAAAGTAATTATATATAAAGTCAAGTTTGCTTGGAAAAATTTGAAGTTATGGTAATTAATTATTTATGAGTTTTTAATATTAATATTTGCAAAAAAGATGTCAGCCAATTGGGAAAAAATGACAATGCAGTATATGGTAATATTTTTAATTCCTTGGTTTCGAGGATGTTCAGAGATATGAAATATTTATTCTAAATTTGGATTTAGTAAGAAGGAAAGTAATTATATATATAGTCAAGTTTGCTTGGAAAAATTTAAAGTTATGGTAATTAATTATTTATGGGTTTTAATATTAATATTTGCAAAAAAGATGGAGCAAATTAGGAAAAAATGGTAATGCAGCACATGTAATATTTTTAATTTCTTGATTTCGGGGATATTCACCAGTAGCCAGAGGGGTGCATTGAGATCTGCCAATCCCTAAATAATTTTTCTCAGCTAATGTGGAGAACTCCAATAAATTCTGTTTACGACTATAGAACTTAATTGTGCCATATGTATGAGCAAATGCATGTGCAGGAACAACTCAGAAATCATTATTGAAATTTTAATATCATTTCTAGAATAAAAGATGTCATAGGATCACAATGGTTTCTTCCCGCTACTTCCATCTTAGTAAGGAAAAAAAATATTTTTTAGTGTATATGGTATAAGAAAACTAATTAATTTTTTAATTTTAAAAAATATATTAAAATATTTTTAATATTTTTTTAAAAAATAATAATTATTTTTTATTAATTTTAAGGTTAAATATTATAAAAGAATTTAAAATGTTATGAATATAAAAAATTAATTAATAAACTTTTTAAATATCTAAAATATTAATTAATAAATTTTTAAAATTATAAAAATTAAATAGTAAAATATTTAATGAATAAAATTAACCTAATCATTTACTAATAAATTTTTTAAAATATTTAAAATATTTTAATATATTTTTTAAAATTAAAATTTTTTATAAAAATTAAGTAATAATTTTTTCTTAATGCTTAATATTTTGATTTAGTGATTAAAAAAATAAATTTATCTCGTATTTTTTTTAATGTTGTTTGTTATAAAATTGACAAAATAAAATAAGATAGAGTTTAATTTTTAAAATTTAATAAATGCTCACCCGAAAACATTCTACATATTAGTATATTGACTAATATTATTATTAATAAAATATTGTTTACTATAAAATTGACGAAAATGTTTTTTATAAACTAATAAATCAATAAATTGAGTTATTTTTAACTACATTTGATGGGAAGTATATATTTGGATCCAATTTATTATAGATTAATAAATTTTTAAAATTATAAATAATAAATTATATTATAAAATAATAAATAAAATTCACTTTAATATCTTTTTTTTTTTTTGAAATAGGAGTTGGGGGAGTAGAACCTTAGACCTCTCAAGTCTATTAGGATGCATTTTCCACCAGGCTAAGTCTCGGAGTGCCTTTGATATCTATTAACTTCATAATAAATCTAATTCACTTAAAAATTTCTCCTTTTAATTTTTCCATTTTGGTTCAACTTGTGCACCACTAATCTATCCAAACCGGATTTTGATGAGTCAACTTTTAAAACTAAAATGGTTTTTAATAAATATATTTAAAACTAAATTTATGAGAGAAACATTTACAAACATCAATAAAATGTGTAATATAACTATTTTATATTTAATTTAATTATTTATTTTTAAAGTATAAACAATGATGTGATTTAACAAATGATATAAAATGAATTTCATTGTTCATCTCTCTAAAATAATAATGAAAGAACATTCACAAAAAACCACCCTATGCAAAATCGGTTAATATTTTTAATAATTGAACTCGTTCAAATACGATGAAAATTTATATTAAATTATTTAAATTCATTCTAAAATCAATTATTATGACTCAAACTAATACTATATTTATATAATTTTAATTAATAATTTATAAATAAATTTTTTAATTAATAATTTTAATTTTAAAACTTAATATTTCATAAAATATTTATAATATAATTTTAAATGAAAACATATAAAAATTTATAAATATTATTATAAAATATATATTTTAATTAAATTAATTATTTATATAAATAAATTTAGATAATGATTATTCAATATGAAAAATCCAAATCCAAGCAAGTCTACCATGAATTTAAATCAAAACTATTTTAAATCTAATTATATATTTTATTCAAATTCATTGTAATAAAATTTCATCAAATTAAATATTCAAAAATATTTTATTTATTCAAATCTCTAATTTATATCGTTTCATAAGATATTTAGCTATCAATTGTATTAAAAAAATAAAAATAGTTAGGGAATATATTTTTTTAACTTATAAAAAAAATTAATTATTATGTAATTATACTTTAATTCTTAATACATTAGGGACAAAGACAAACCCAAATTGGCCACCCATGCATGAGTCCCACAGAATCACGTGCATGCATCGTCTCAAACACTAATATCTTTCCTCTTCATTAATCATCACAACATACAGGCCATTTCCCCATTTCTGACTTCTCTATCTCCATTAATGGAGAGGCCGCTCATCGAAGTATCAGACTCAGAGGTTCGTCTAGACTTTATGCTCAATTCCAAATGCCGAGCCAACGTCCGCCTCAGGTCTCTCTCCGCCACTACCCCAATAGCATTCAAGGTCCAAACTTCATCGCCGCACAAGTTCCTGGTTAATCCACCAACTGGGCTTATCCCTCCTTCATCCTCTACCATCTTTCAAATCATACTCAGACCACAAACCCATCTCCCATCCTCTTTCCCTCGTTCTCCCTCCGACCGTTTCCTCCCAATTCATCCGATTTGACTAACCCCGATTCTCTCAGCTCATGGTTCTCTTCCCTTCCTCTCTGGTCAACTCAAGATTTTAAGCTCAAGGTTGCCTTCGTCGGTCCATTTCTTCTCCGGCACGCTGTCAGCAGTGGGGATGTTATCTCTGTGAAGAATATAATAAAGAGGCAAAGGTCGATACTTTCTGAGTTGTCACCGAGAGAGGCTGAGTCGCTCCTTCGAGTTGCTACTGAGTTGGCTGACCCTGAGGGTATGGTGAACTTACTGCTTGAAGCTGGGTTGAAGATTGACGCACGGGCGAAAGCGGATGATGTGGGCTTTCATCAAATGGACGCAAAGTGGCAATCCAAAGGCTGGAGCGAGCTGCACGTGGCAATAGCATTTGATCGGACGGACGAAGTTTTGGATTCATTGGATAGTTTTGGGCCATTGGATTTGAGAGATAAAGAAGGAAGGACACCGTTGCATTTGGCGGCAGGTAGAGGGAATATCAAGTGCGCTAGGGTGTTGGTGGAATCCGGTGCAGATAAGGATGCTAAGAGCAAAGATGGCAGGACTGCACTGTATAGAGCAGCGGCAAATGGTGACCATAAGATGGTAGAGATGCTAATTGAGATGGGTTCTGACCCACAATCGCAGATAGTCATGGCCGTTCAGCTTTTGATGTTTCTCGGGACAAGGGACATGTAAGGATAGTCACAAACTAGAGAATCCAGCTTGAAATAATTCAGACTACATTATTAAGAACCTTTCTTTTTTAAGAACCTTTCTTTATTGACTTGATTATTCCAATTTCTGATGATGGAGACACTGGGTTTTGGTACAGAATAAAAAATGAAATAGTGTGCTGGAAGGCGTGTTGAGTTTCTATGATATTCAAAAGTAATTATACAACTAAAATTGTCAAGATTAACATGATTTCCTAAATAAACCTAACTTTTATTTTTAACAGTGGCCCACAAATTCAATTAACATGCCATAAATAGTATCAAAGGGACTTGTTAGAAAAATAATAAATAAAAATCAACAAGTAAAGATTTACAAGTTTCACAAATAATTCATAAACCATCAAACACTTACTGCTAAGTATATAAACATCTGTGCCAAAAAAAAAAAGTCTATAAACATCTAATCAAACAAATCCCATCAAATATAAGAACCCAAATAGGAAGGTCCCCACTTTCCTGTATTCTATTTTTTTCTAAAATAGAAAATAAGCAAAAGAAAAAACAGCTACTACTTCCATTCTAATATTATTTTATTTCTATATTTTCTATTGTGGATAGAGGGCTAAGTTGACATTCGCCGCCGGTTCACGGGATAACATAGGCCGCACTTAACCAGACCGTTTACATTGCACGATGTGCAGGTCGTAAACCCATGCTTCTCAGAGTAGATCTTATGGCTGCCATTGCACTGTGCGCAAAGAACATGTCTCAGCTCTCCACAAACATCACAGAAACTATTGTTTCCTACAAAGGGTAACCCACCAATCAGCTTACTCAACTCACCACTCTCATTCATCTCCTTGATCTCCTCGGCCCCACCAACATACTTCCACCTAAGAAAACTGCAGGTAACCTAACCTTTTTAGAACATGTGATCATCTGTATCTCGTCGAGATACCCGGCATCCATGGACAAATCTCGCTCGTCAATTGGGATGCGAAATCCACGGAGGATTGATCTGACGGTTCTGCAATCTTCGAATGTTTTGCGGACAATGCCGAGGCTGGTAAAGTAGAGGATGATCTCGTGGTCATCCTGGTTAGGAGGTGGTGAAATTATGAATGTTTTAGAGTGGTTGCCGTGGTGGCCGTGGAGTGGGGAGGCGCGGTGGAAAATGGAGGGTCTTCTGGGGGTTTGGGGTTGGGATTTAGATCCATTTTGTTCTTCTAAGAGAATGGCATTGATATCTTTGAAAGATGAGCAGGAGAAGTACCTTGGTGAAGGTGGCTCCTGCGGCTGTCTTGGGGAGGTGTGAGCCCTACTTGGTGATCTCAGCCACTCTAGCCACATTAGAGAGAGAGAGAGAGAGAATGGAAGAGACATGATACTAGTTAGGATTATAAAGTAGGACTGGACTGGGCCTTTGATGCTATGAAAGAAAGGGATTCTATAACTGTAACAATGGAGTGTCTGATCAAAAATCTTCGGAGGTCTTTAAAAATATTAGATATTCTTAATATTTATTCTAAATTTGGATTTAGTAAGAAGGAAAGTAATTATATATATAGTCAAGTTTGCTTGGAAAGATTTGAAGTTATGGTAATTAATTATTTATGGGTTTTTAATATTAATATGTGCAAAAACGATTGATAGAGCATATTTTAGTCCATTTTATCATTATGTTCTTGATGTTTATTTACATCTTTTCTACTTAATTTTGTGGGTTTAATTATGTTTTGCAGATATTAGGTGTAAAGAGACAATCTGGAGAAAATGCTCTTAAAACTGCCAAAAAGTGCCAAATAATGAAAGTTTTCAGAAAATGAAGGTTTTCAAATGAGGAAAGTGCAGAAGCAAAAGCAAACAAGGAAAACTCACTCAGAAGATTATTTGAAATTCAAATTGCAGATCTTTCTTTCCTTGTTCAAAAATGTGCACACACTGCTATAGTCATATCTTCTTATATACTCTTCCTCTTCTGCATTCAATATTCAAATTTCAAAAGAGGCTCCACCTAAAAAGAAATGTATGGACAAGCATATCTTCCCCTTTGAAGATCAAAATTCATGCATCCTTCCTATTCAGAAACAATATGCACGCTTTCCTCTTCTGAGAGCCATCTGCGCGCCACCTTCCTTTTCTGCAACAACTTGGGCAGCAAGTTGCACATGGGCAGCATCTTGGGCAGCCTCTACACTAATTAGGAAGTAAGGTCAGCATCTAAACTTATTTAGGAAGCACAATCTGCGCCTCTTTCCCTTTCTGAGACCAAACCGCACGCACCAACTTCTTTCCGCAAAGCATTCGCGCGCAGCCTTCCTTCTGAAGCCGAAAAATGCGATTCTTTCCTTTTCAGATTTAACTTGGGCAGAAAATACCTCTTGGGCAGTAAGTATGACCTAGGGCAACACTTTTCAACTATAAAAAGCCACATAAGGAGCCTCTACATGGTCCTTAAGCCCTCCTTGGGAGACACCTACGAAATTCACATCTCTTCTTCTACCTTTCTTCTTTTATTTTATTTTTAGTTTTGTTTCAGCCATGAGAGGCTGAAATCTTTAATTCTAGTTGAGGATTGGTTGAAACTAAGGTTGTTTAATGGGTTGTGAGATCTGAACATAAATTATTGTCTTTAGTTTTGTTCAATATTTATGCAATTGATGCTTTAATTATATGATTACTTTGTTGTTTTGATCAAATTGGCCACTTGATTTTAATTGCAAAGTTAATTGATTGTTAGTTGGGATTATTTTTAGTCCGTAATTGCTGGAAATATTCTGACCTTAGAACACTTGGGATAAAACCCAAGAAAATTGCATGATCTAGCATTATCTCCATACGTTTGGATAGCTAGGATTGGATCTCTTTATTTCTTTATGCAATTGACAATTGTTTTGATGCCTATGGCCCAAAGACGTTCATTGGCAATTTGTTAATTAGTAATTAATTAGAGGACGTTCCCTAATTAATTTAATCATAAGGAGAGACATGGTGGTGAGAAGCGTCTTCCACCCCCATAACTAATCTATTGAACTAATCAAGATAATCTAAGTTTCAATGATCAACCCAAACAACCAAAGTGGATCCATATCTTCAACTAGGCTTTTCTCATATTGATTTCCTCTTTTATTTTAACTATTTGCTTTCTATTATTACTCTCATTATTAGTTACTACAATCAATCTCAAACCCCCCATTTTACTTTTATTGCAATTTATTTTTATTCTGCTTCCAGTTTATCTCATTTGATCCCACTTTCAGTCTTTTATCTCATCTTTAATTTATTATTGTTTCAGTTCATTTTATTGGTCTTGTTGAGAAAAATAAATAGGTAATCAATTCTCTGTGGATTCGATCCTTTCACCACTATCTGCAGTTGTAAAATTGTTGATAACCAGGAAGGTTATTTTTGACCGGCTTCGACAACCGCGAGTCAACGATGGAGCCAATTTGGAAAAAATAGCAATGCAGCACATGATAATATTTTTAATTCCTTTGTTTCGGGGATGTTCACAGATGAAATAATTATTCTAAATTAGGATTTAGTAAGAAAGAAAGTAATTATATATATAGTCAAGTTTACTGGGAAAGTTTGAAGTTATGGTAATTAATTATTTATGGGTTTTTAATATTAATATTTGCAAAAAAAGATGGAGTCAATCGGGAAAAAATGGCAATGCAGCACATGGTAATATTTTTAATTTCTTGGTTTCGGAATGTTCAGAGATGAAATATTTATTCTAAATTAAGATTTAATATGAAGGAAAATAATTATATATATAGTCAAGTTTGCTTGGAAAGATTTGAAGTTATGGTAATTAATTATTTATGGGTTTTTAATATTAATATTTGCAAAAACGATGGAGCCAATCGGGAAAAAATGGCAATGCAGCACATGGTAATATTTTTAATTTCTTGGTTTCGGGATGTTCAGAGATGAAATATTTATTCTAAATTAAGATTTAATATGAAGGAAAGTAATTATATATATAGTCAAGTTTGCTTGGAAAGATTTGAAGTTATGGTAATTAATTATTTATGGGTTTTTAATATTAATATTTGCAAAAAAAGATGGAGCCAATCGGGAAAAAAATGGCAATGCAGCACATGGTAATATTTTTAATTTCTTGGTTTCGGGATGTTCAGAGATGAAATATTTATTCTAAATTAAGATTTAATATGAAGGAAAGTAATTATATATATAGTCAAGTTTGCTTGGAAAGATTTGAAGTTATGGTAATTAATTATTTATGGGTTTTTAATATTAATATTTGCAAAAACGATGGAGCCAATCGGGAAAAAATGGCAATGCAGCACATGGTAATATTTTTAATTTCTTGGTTTCAAGATGTTCAGAGATGAAATATTTATTCTAAATTAAGATTTAATATGAAGGAAAGTAATTATATATATAGTCAAGTTTGCTTGGAAAGATTTGAAGTTATGGTAATTAATTATTTATGGGTTTTTAATATTAATATTTGCAAAAACGATGGAGCCAATCGGGAAAAAATGGCAATGCAGCACATTCAAAGTATCTAAGTGAGGCCACATTCAAAGTGAGGCCACATTCAAAGTGAGGCCACATTCAAAGTGAGGCCACATTCAAAGTATCTAATTTGCATCCTAAAATTTTATTAAAAAATGAGAATTATCAGTATGGACTCACATTTAAAAATTAGAAAATGCGGAGCAAACAAAAGGAATTACATTCCCAATTGAGTCATGGTTCGGTTTTTATTTTGAATTTAAATAGTAATCTGTTAGGTTTTGAAGCAAAATTAAAATAAAATCAACATCAATTTAATTAAGTTGTTTTATTTTTCTTTAAATCAAATTAAAATTTGCTGTATGTCACTTTTTTTTGCATGAAATCGTTGAGTTGAAATCAATATTTAAGAATTTTAGAATATGGGCGTAAATCTCTAATTTCATCTTTCACGTTGACCTTAAATTGACTACCATGCATTACATTATTTATTTAAATTGAGTAGTAGCTTTTTATGATACAATATTTAAATTTATCTCGTACTTTTTTTAATGTTGTTTGTTATAAAATTGACGAAATAAAATAAGATAGAGTTTAATTTTTAAAATTTAATAAATGCTCACCCGAAAGCATTCTACATATTAGTATATTGACTAATATTATTATTAATAAAATATTGTTTACTATAAAATTGACGAAAATGTTTTTTATAAACCAATAAATCAATAAATTGAGTTATTTTTAAGTACATTTGATGGGAAGTATATATTTGGATCCAATTTATTATAGATTAATAAATTTTTAAAATTATAAATAATAAATTATATTATAAAATAATAAATAAAATTCACTTTAATATCTATTTTTTTTTTTGAAATAGGAATTGGGGGAGTAGAACCTTAGACCTCTCAAGTCTACTAGGATGCATTTTCCACCAGGCTAAGCCTCGGAGTGCCTTTAATATCTATTAACTTCATAATAAATCTAATTCACTTAAAAATTTTTCCTTTTAATTTTTCCATTTTAATTCAACTTGTGCACCACTAATCTATCCAAACGGGATTTTGATGAGTCAACTTTTAAAACTAAAATGGTTTTTAATAAATACATTTAAAACTGAATTTATGAGAGAAACATTTACAAACATCAATAAAATGTGTAATATAACTATTTTAAATTTAATTTAATTATTTATTTTTAAAGTATAAACAATGATGTGATTTAACAAATGATATAAAATGAATTTTATTGTTCATCTCTCTAAAATAATAATGAAAGAACATTCACAAAAAACCACCCTATGCTAAATCGGTTAATATTTTTAATAATTGAACTCGTTCAAATACGATGAAAATTTATATTAAATTATTTAAATTCATTCTAAAATCAATTATTATGACTCAAATTAATACCATATTTATATAATTTTAATTAATAATTTATAAATAAAATTTTTTAATTAAAAATTTTAATTTTAAAACTTAATTTGGAAAAAAATGGCAATGCAGCACATAGTAATATTTTTAATTTCTTTGTTTTGGGGATGTTCAGAGATATGAAATATTTATTCTAAATTTGGATTTAGTAAGAAGGAAAGTAATTATATATATAGTCAAGTTTGCTTGGAAAAATTTGAAGTTATGGTAATTAATTATTTATGAGTTTTTAATATTAATATTTGCAAAAACGATGGAGCCAATCGGGAAAAATTGGCAATGCAGCACATGGTAATATTTTTAATTTCTTGGTTTCGAGATGTTCAGAGATGAAATATTTATTCTAAATTAAGATTTAATATGAAGGAAAGTAATTATATATATAGTCAAGTTTGCTTGGAAATATTTGAAGTTATGGTAATTAATTATTTATGGGTTTTTAATATTAATATTTGCAAAAACGATGGAGCCAATCGGGAAAAAATGGCAATGCAGCACATGGTAATATTTTTAATTCCTTGGTTTCGGGGATGTTCAGAGATAAAATATTTATTCTAAATTAGGATTTAGTAAGAAAGAAAGTAATTATATATATAGTCAAGTTTACTTGGAAAGATTTGAAGTTATGGTAATTAATTATTTATGGTTTTTAATATTAATATTTGCAAAAACGATGGAGCCAATCGGGAAAAAATGGCAATGCAGCACATGGTAATATTTTTAATTTCTTGGTTTCGGGATGTTCAGAGATAAAATATTTATTCTAAATTAAGATTTAATATGAAGGAAAGTAATTATATATATAGTCAAGTTTGCTTGGAAAGATTTGAAGTTATGGTAATTAATTATTTATGGGTTTTTAATATTAATATTTGCAAAAAAAGATGGAGCCAATCCGGAAAAAATGGCAATGCAGCACATGGTAATATTTTTAATTTCTTGGTTTCGGGATGTTCAGGGATGAAATATTTATTCTAAATTAAGATTTAATATGAAGGAAAGTAATTATATATATAGTCAAGTTTGCTTGGAAAGATTTGAAGTTATGGTAATTAATTATTTATGGGTTTTTAATATTAATATTTGCAAAAAAAGATGGAGCCAATCCGGAAAAAATGGCAATGCAGCACATGGTAATATTTTTAATTTCTTGGTTTCGGGATGTTCAGAGATGAAATATTTATTCTAAATTAAGATTTAATATGAAGGAAAGTAATTATATATATAGTCAAGTTTGCTTGGAAATATTTGAAGTTATGGTAATTAATTATTTATGGGTTTTTAATATTAATATTTGCAAAAACGATGGAGCCAATCGGGAAAAAATGGCAATGCAGCACATGGTAATATTTTTAATTTCTTGGTTTCGAAATGTTCAGAGATGAAATATTTATTCTAAATTAAGATTTAATATGAAGGAAAGTAATTATATATATAGTCAAGTTTGTTTGGAAAGATTTGAAGTTGTGGTAATTAATTATTTATGGGTTTTTAATATTAATATTTGCAAAAACGATGGAGCCAATTAGGAAAACATAGCAATGTAGCACATGGTAATATTTTTAATTCCTTGGTTTCGGGGATGTTCAGAGATGAAATATTTATTCTAAATTAGGATTTAGTAAGAAAGAAAGTAATTATATATATAGTCAAGTTTATTTGGAAAGATTTGAAGTTATGGTAATTAATTATTTATGGGTTTTTAATATTAATATTTGCAAAAAAAGATGGAGCCAATCGGAAAAAAATGGCAATGCAGCACATGATAATATTTTTAATTTTTTGTTTCGGGATGTTCAGAGATGAAATATTTATTCTAAATTAAGATTTAATGTGAAGGAAAGTAATTATATATATAGTCAAGTTTGCTTGGAAAGATTTGAAGTTATGGTAATTAATTATTTATGGGTTTTTAATATTAATATTTGCAAAAACGATGGAGCCAATTGAGAAAAAATAGCAATGCAGCACATGGTAATATTTTTAATTCCTTGGTTTTGGGGATGTTCAGAGATGAAATATTTATTCTAAATTAGGATTTAGTAAGAAAGAAAGTAATTATATATATAGTCAAGTTTACTTGGAAAGATTTGAAGTTATGGTAATTAAGTATTTATGGTTTTTAATATTAATATTTGCAAAAAAAGATGGAGCCAATCGGGAAAAAATAGCAATGCAGCACATGGTAATATTTTTAATTTCTTGATTTCGGGATGTTCAGAGATGAAATATTTATTCTAAATTAAGATTTAATATGAAGAAAAGTAATTATATATATAGTCTAGTTTACTTGGAAAGATTTGAAGTTATGATAATTAATTATTTATGGGTTTTTAATATTAATATTTACAAAAAAAGATGGAGCCAATCGGAAAATAATTGCAATGCAGCAAATGATAATATTTTTAATTTCTTTGGTTTCGAAATGTTCAGACATGAATTATTTATTCTAAATTAAGATTTAATATGAGGGAAAGTAATTATATATATATAATCAAGTTTGTTTGGAAAGATTTGAAGTTATAGTAATTAATTATTTATGAATTTTTAGTATTAATATTTATAAAAAAAATGGAGCGAATTGGGAAAAAAAACATGGCAATGCATGCTAATATTTTTAATTGCTTAATTTCGGGGAATGTCTTTCCTCTTCATCAATCATCACAACGTATAGGCCATTTCCCCATTTCTGACTTCTCCATCTCCATTAATGGAGAGGCCGCTCATCGTAGTATCAGACTCAGAGGTTCGTCTAGACTTTATGCTCAATTTCAAATGCCGAGCCAACGTCCGCCTCAGGTCTCTCTCCGCCACTACCCCAATAGCATTCAAGGTCCAAACTTCAGCGCCGCACAAGTTCCTGGTTAATCCACCAACTGGGCTTATCCCTCCTTCATCCTCTACCATCTTTCAAATCATACTCAGACCACAAACCCATCTCCCATCCTCTTTCCCTCGTTCTCCCTCCGACCGTTTCCTCCCAATTCATCCGATTTGACTAACCCCGATTCTCTCAACTCATGGTTCTCTTCCCTTCCTCTCTGGTCAACTCAAGATTTTAAGCTCAAGGTTGCCTTCGTCGGTCCGTTTCTTCTCCGGCACGCTGTCAGCAGTGGGGATGTTAACTCTGTGAAGAATATAATAAAGAGGCAGAGGTCGATACTTTCTGAGTTGTCACCGAGAGAGGCTGAGTCGCTCCTTCGAGTTGCTACTGAGTTGGCTGACCCTGAGGGTATGGTGAACTTACTGCTTGAAGCTGGGTTGAAGATTGACGCACGGGCGAAAGCGGATGATGTGGGCTTTCATCAAATGGACGCAAAGTGGCAATCCAAAGGCTGGTGCGAGCTGCACGTGGCAATAGCATTTGATCGGACGGACGAAGTTTTGGATTCATTGGATAGTTTTGGGCCATTGGATTTGAGAGATAAAGAAGGAAGGACACCGTTGCATTTGGCGGCAGGTAGAGGGAATATCAAGTGCGCTAGGGTATTGGTGGAATCCGGTGCAGATAAGGATGCTAAGAGCAAAGATGGCAGGACTGCACTGTATAGAGCAGCGGCAAATGGTGACCATAAGATGGTAGAGATGCTAATTGAGATGGGTTCTGACCCCACAATCGCAGATAATCATGGCCGTTCAGCTTTTGATGTTGCTCGGGACAAGGGACATCTAAATATAGTCACAAACTAGAGAATCCAGCTTCAAATAATTCAGACTACATTATTAAGAACCTTTCTTTATTGACGACGACGCCGGAGGAGAT
>NC_035171.2:31929713-31940714 GCF_001659605.2 Manihot esculenta
TTTTTTTTATAAATTTGACTAATATGTATTTAAGTTAATAATTTTCTCAATGATATTTTCTAAAGCATATTATAGTAGCTATCCATGATTTGTTTTTTTTATGTTGAATATTCTTCAATAGGTATGGTGTATGACTGAAATACTGCATTTTCCTTTTATGTAATAGAAATTAGAAATCGCTTATGTTTGCAAAAAACAAAGAAAAAGAGAAAAAAAAGGAGAAATAGTATCACAGGGACTTGTTAGAAAAATAATAAACAAAAATCAACAAGTAAAGATTTACAAGTTTCACAAATAATTCATAAATCATCAAACACTTGCTGCTAAGTTTATAAACATCTGTGGTAAAAAAAAAGTCTATAAACATCTAATCAAACAAATCCCATCAAATAAAAGAACCCAAATAGGAAGATCCCCACTTTCCTGTATTCCATTTTTTTCTAAAATAGAAAATAAGCAAAAGAAAAAACACCAATATTATTTTATTTCTATATTTCCTATGTGGATAGAGGGCTAAGTTGACATACGTCGCCGCTTCACGGGATAACATATGCCGCACTTAATCAAACCGTTTACATTGCACGGGATAACATAGGCCGCACTTAATCAGACCGGATGTGCAGGTCCTAAACCCATGCTTCTCAGAGTAGATCTTATGGCTGCCATTACGCTATTAATTTAATTTTAATATTGTTTCCTACAAACGGTAACCCACCAATCAGCTTACTCAACTCACCACTCTCATTCATCTCCTTGATCTCCTCGGCCCCGCCAACATACTTCCCTCCTAAGAAAACTGCAGGTAACCTAACTTTTTGGACACAGTAGAGTGGCTGAGATCACCAAGTAGGGCTCACACACGTCCGCCGGAGCCACCTTCACCTAGGTACTTCTCCTGCTCATCTTTCAAAGATATCAATGCCATTCTCTTAGAAGAACAAAATGGATCCAAATCCCAACCCCAAACCCCCAGAAGACCCTCCATTTTCCACTGCGCTCCCCACTCCACTGCCACCCACCGCAACCACTCTAAAACATTCATAATTTAACCAGGGTGAAATTATGAATGTTTTAGAGTGGTTGCGGTGGAGTGGGGAGGGATCCGGACACGGTGAAAAATGGAGGGTCTTATGGGGTTTGGGGTTGGGATTTGGATCCATTTTGTTCTTCTAAGAGAATGACATTGATATCTTTGAAAGATGAGCAGGAGAAGTACCTTGGTGAAGGTGGCTCCGCCGGCCGTCTCAGGGAGGTGTGAGCCCTACTTGGTGATCTCAGCCACTCTAGCCACATTATATATAGAGAGAGAGAGAATGGAAGAGACATGAGACTAGTTAGGGTTACAAAGTAGGACTGGACCGGGCCTTTGGTGCTATTAAAGAAAGGGATTCTATAACTTTAACAATAGAGTGTCTGATCAAATTCTTGATTCATCATTGGTTTAAATCTTCGGAGGTCTTTAAAAATATTAGATATTCTCAATATTTATTCTAAATTTGAATTTAGTAAGAAGGAAAGTAATTATATATAAAGTCAAGTTTGATTGGAAAAATTTGAAGTTATGGTAATTAATTATTTATGAGTTTTTAATATTAATATTTGCAAAAAAGATGTCAGCCAATTGGGAAAAAATGACAATGCAGTATATGGTAATATTTTTAATTCCTTGGTTTCGAGGATGTTCAGAGATATGAAATATTTATTCTAAATTTGGATTTAGTAAGAAGGAAAGTAATTATATATAGTCAAGTTTGCTTGGAAAAATTTAAAGTTATGGTAATTAATTATTTATGGGTTTTTTAATATTAATATTTGCAAAAAAGATGGAGCAAATTAGGAAAAAATGGTAATGCAGCACATGTAATATTTTTAATTTCTTGATTTCGGGGATATTCACCAGTAGCCAGAGGGGTGCATTGAGATCTGCCAATCCCTAAATAATTTTTCTCAGCTAATGTGGAGAACTCCAATAAATTCTGTTTACGACTATAGAACTTAATTGTGCCATATGTATGAGCAAATGCATGTGCAGGAACAACTCAGAAATCATTATTGAAATTTTAATATCATTTCTAGAATAAAAGATGTCATAGGATCACAATGGTTTCTTCCCGCTACTTCCATCTTAGTAAGGAAAAAAATATTTTTTAGTGTATATGGTATAAGAAAACTAATTAATTTTTTAATTTAAAAAATATATTAAAATATTTTTAATATTTTTTAAAAAATATAATTATTTTTTATTAATTTTAAGGTTAAATATTATAAAAGAATTTAAAATGTTATGAATATAAAAATTAATTAATAAACTTTTTAAATATCTAAAATATTAATTAATAAATTTTTAAAATTATAAAAATTAAATAGTAAAATATTTAATGAATAAAATTAACCTAATCATTTACTAATAAATTTTTTAAAATATTTAAAATATTTTAATATATTTTTTAAAATTAAAATTTTTTATAAAAATTAAGTAATAATTTTTCTTAATGCTTAATATTTTGATTTAGTGATTAAAAAAATAAATTATAAAAAATTATCTTTTATATTCAACTAATCACTAACATAACTACTATTCCCTACTAAATAAGGTGAATAATCAGTTAATAGTTTAATAAAACGGTTAATATTACAGAAAAAAGACTCTTATCATCAAATCTTATCCATATGCTTATATGAATAATCATCCGTCCTTAATAAGTGAGGCTACACCTAAAATTTTATTGAAAAATGAGAATTATCAGTATGGACTCACATTTAAAAATTAGAAAATGGGGAGCAAACAAAAGGAATTACATTCCCAATTGAGTCATGGTTCGGTTTTTATTTTGAATTTAAATAGTAATCTGTTAGGTTTTGAAGCAAAATTAAAATAAAATCAACATCAATTTAATTAAGTTGTTTTATTTTTCTTTAAATCAAATTAAAATTTGATGTATGTCACTTTTTTTTGCATGAAATCGTTGAATTGAAATCAATATTTAAGAATTTTAGAATATGGGCGTAAATCTCTAATTTCATCTTTCACGTTGACCTTAAATTGACCACCATGCATTACATTATTTATTTAAATTGAGTAGTAGCTTTTTATGATACAATATTTAAATTTATCTCGTATTTTTTTAATGTTGTTTGTTATAAAATTGACAAAATAAAATAAGATAGAGTTTAATTTTTAAAATTTAATAAATGCTCACCCGAAAACATTCTACATATTAGTATATTGACTAATATTATTATTAATAAAATATTGTTTACTATAAAATTGACGAAAATGTTTTTTATAAACTAATAAATCAATAAATTGAGTTATTTTTAACTACATTTGATGGGAAGTATATATTTGGATCCAATTTATTATAGATTAATAAATTTTTAAAATTATAAATAATAAATTATATTATAAAATAATAAATAAAATTCACTTTAATATCTTTTTTTTTTTTTGAAATAGGAGTTGGGGGAGTAGAACCTTAGACCTCTCAAGTCTATTAGGATGCATTTTCCACCAGGCTAAGTCTCGGAGTGCCTTTGATATCTATTAACTTCATAATAAATCTAATTCACTTAAAAATTTCTCCTTTTAATTTTTCCATTTTGGTTCAACTTGTGCACCACTAATCTATCCAAACCGGATTTTGATGAGTCAACTTTTAAAACTAAAATGGTTTTTAATAAATATATTTAAAACTAAATTTATGAGAGAAACATTTACAAACATCAATAAAATGTGTAATATAACTATTTTATATTTAATTTAATTATTTATTTTTAAAGTATAAACAATGATGTGATTTAACAAATGATATAAAATGAATTTCATTGTTCATCTCTCTAAAATAATAATGAAAGAACATTCACAAAAAACCACCCTATGCAAAATCGGTTAATATTTTTAATAATTGAACTCGTTCAAATACGATGAAAATTTATATTAAATTATTTAAATTCATTCTAAAATCAATTATTATGACTCAAACTAATACTATATTTATATAATTTTAATTAATAATTTATAAATAAATTTTTTAATTAATAATTTTAATTTTAAAACTTAATATTTCATAAAATAATTATAATATAATTTAAATGAAAACATATAAAAATTTATAAATATTATTATAAAATATATATTTTAATTAAATTAATTATTTATATAAATAAATTTAGATAATGATTATTCAATATGAAAAATCCAAAGCCAAGCAAGTCTACCATGAATTTAAATCAAAACTATTTTAAATCTAATTATATATTTTATTCAAATTCATTGTAATAAAATTTCATCAAATTAAATATTCAAAAATATTTTATTTATTCAAATCTCTAATTTATATCGTTTCATAAGATATTTAGCTATCAATTGTATTAAAAAAATAAAAATAGTTAGGGAATATATTTTTTTAACTTATAAAAAAATTAATTATTATGTAATTATACTTTAATTCTTAATACATTAGGGACAAAGACAAACCCAAATTGGCCACCCATGCATGAGTCCCACAGAATCACGTGCATGCATCGTCTCAAACACTAATATCTTTCCTCTTCATTAATCATCACAACATACAGGCCATTTCCCCATTTCTGACTTCTCTATCTCCATTAATGGAGAGGCCGCTCATCGAAGTATCAGACTCAGAGGTTCGTCTAGACTTTATGCTCAATTCCAAATGCCGAGCCAACGTCCGCCTCAGGTCTCTCTCCGCCACTACCCCAATAGCATTCAAGGTCCAAACTTCATCGCCGCACAAGTTCCTGGTTAATCCACCAACTGGGCTTATCCCTCCTTCATCCTCTACCATCTTTCAAATCATACTCAGACCACAAACCCATCTCCCATCCTCTTTCCCTCGTTCTCCCTCCGACCGTTTCCTCCCAATTCATCCGATTTGACTAACCCCGATTCTCTCAGCTCATGGTTCTCTTTCCTTCCTCTCTGGTCAACTCAAGATTTTAAGCTCAAGGTTGCCTTCGTCGGTCCATTTCTTCTCCGGCACGCTGTCAGCAGTGGGGATGTTATCTCTGTGAAGAATATAATAAAGAGGCAAAGGTCGATACTTTCTGAGTTGTCACCGAGAGAGGCTGAGTCGCTCCTTCGAGTTGCTACTGAGTTGGCTGACCCTGAGGGTATGGTGAACTTACTGCTTGAAGCTGGGTTGAAGATTGACGCACGGGCGAAAGCGGATGATGTGGGCTTTCATCAAATGGACGCAAAGTGGCAATCCAAAGGCTGGAGCGAGCTGCACGTGGCAATAGCATTTGATCAGACGGACGAAGTTTTGGATTCATTGGATAGTTTTGGGCCATTGGATTTGAGAGATAAAGAAGGAAGGACACCGTTGCATTTGGCGGCAGGTAGAGGGAATATCAAGTGCGCTAGGGTGTTGGTGGAATCCGGTGGCCCACAAATTCAATTAACATGCCATAAATAGTATCAAAGGGACTTGTTAGAAAAATAATAAATAAAAATCAACAAGTAAAGATTTACAAGTTTCACAAATAATTCATAAACCATCAAACACTTACTGCTAAGTATATAAACATCTGTGCCAAAAAAAAAAAAAGTCTATAAACATCTAATCAAACAAATCCCATCAAATATAAGAACCCAAATAGGAAGGTCCCCACTTTCCTGTATTCTATTTTTTTCTAAAATAGAAAATAAGCAAAAGAAAAAACAGCTACTACTTCCATTCTAATATTATTTTATTTCTATATTTTCTATTGTGGATAGAGGGCTAAGTTGACATTCGCCGCCAGTTCACGGGATAACATAGGCCGCACTTAACCAGACCGTTTACATTGCACGATGTGCAGGTCGTAAACCCATGCTTCTCAGAGTAGATCTTATGGCTGCCATTGCACTGTGCGCAAAGAACATGTCTCAGCTCTCCACAAACATCACAGAAACTATTGTTTCCTACAAAGGGTAACCCACCAATCAGCTTACTCAACTCACCACTCTCATTCATCTCCTTGATCTCCTCGGCCCCACCAACATACTTCCCACCTAAGAAAACTGCAGGTAACCTAACCTTTTTAGAACATGTGATCATCTGTATCTCGTCGAGATACCCGGCATCCATGGACAAATCTCGCTCGTCAATTGGGATGCGAAATCCACGGAGGATTGATCTGACGGTTCTGCAATCTTCGAATGTTTTGCGGACAATGCCGAGGCTGGTAAAGTAGAGGATGATCTCGTGGTCATCCTGGTTAGGAGGTGGTGAAATTATGAATGTTTTAGAGTGGTTGCCGTGGTGGCCGTGGAGTGGGGAGGCGCGGTGGAAAATGGAGGGTCTTCTGGGGGTTTGGGGTTGGGATTTAGATCCATTTTGTTCTTCTAAGAGAATGGCATTGATATCTTTGAAAGATGAGCAGGAGAAGTACCTTGGTGAAGGTGGCTCCTGCGGCTGTCTTGGGGAGGTGTGAGCCCTACTTGGTGATCTCAGCCACTCTAGCCACATTAGAGAGAGAGAGAGAGAGAATGGAAGAGACATGATACTAGTTAGGATTATAAAGTAGGACTGGACTGGGCCTTTGATGCTATGAAAGAAAGGGATTCTATAACTGTAACAATGGAGTGTCTGATCAAAAATCTTCGGAGGTCTTTAAAAATATTAGATATTCTTAATATTTATTCTAAATTTGGATTTAGTAAGAAGGAAAGTAATTATATATATAGTCAAGTTTGCTTGGAAAGATTTGAAGTTATGGTAATTAATTATTTATGGGTTTTTAATATTAATATGTGCAAAAACGATTGATAGAGCATATTTTAGTCCATTTTATCATTATGTTCTTGATGTTTATTTACATCTTTTCTGCTTAATTTTGTGGGTTTAATTATGTTTTGCAGATATTAGGTGTAAAGAGACAATCTGGAGAAAATGCTCTTAAAACTGCCAAAAAGTGCCAAATAAGGAAAGTTTTCAGAAAAAGAACGTTTTCAAATGAGGAAAGTGCAGAAGCAAAAGCAAACAAGGAAAACTCACTCAGAAGATTATTTGAAATTCAAATCGCAGATCTTTCTTTCCTTGTTCAAAAATGTGCACACACTGCTGTAGTTATATCTTCTTATTTAGGCAGCAAGATCTCAAAGAGATACTTTTCCTCTTCTGCATTCAATATTCAAATTTCAAAAGAGGCTCCACCTAAAAAGAAATGTATGGACAAGCATATCTTCCCCTTTGAAGATCAAAATTCGTGCATCCTTCCTATTCAGAAACAATATGCACGCTTTCCTCTTCTGAGAGCCATCTGCGCGCCACCTTCCTTTTCTGCAACAACTTGGGCAGCAAGTTGCACATGGGCAGCATCTTGGGCGGCCTCTACACTAATTAGGAAGTAAGGTCAGCATCTAAACTTATTTAGGAAGCACAATCTGTGCCTCTTTCCCTTTCTGAGACCAAACCGCGCGCACCAACTTCTTTCCGCAAAGCATTCGCGCGCAGCCTTCCTTCTGAAGCCGAAAAACGCGATTCTTTCCTTTTCAGACATAACTTGGGCAGAAAATACCTCTTGGGCAGTAAGTATGACCTAGGGCAACACTTTTCAACTATAAAAAGCCACATAAGGAGCCTCTACATGGTCCTTAAGCCCTCCTTGGGAGACACCTACGAAATTCACATCTCTTCTTCTACCTTTCTTCTTTTATTTTATTTTTAATTTTGTTTCAGCCATGAGAGGCTGAAATCTTTAATTCTAGTTGAGGATTGGTTGAAACTAAGGTTGTTTAATGGGTTGTGAGATCTGAACATAAATTATTGTCTTTGGTTTTGTTCAATATTTATGCAATTGATGCTTTAATTATATGATTACTTTGTTGTTTTGATCAAATTGGCCACTTGATTTTAATTGCAAAGTTAATTGATTGTTAGTTGGGATTATTTTTAGTCCGTAATTGCTGGAAATATTCTGACCTTAGAACACTTGGGATAAAACCCAAGAAAATTGCATGATCTAGCATTATCTCCATACGTTTGGGTAGCTAGGATTGGATCTCTTTATTTCTTTATGCAATTGACAATTGTTTTGATGCCTATGGCCCAAAGACGTTCCTTGGCAATTTGTTAATTAGTAATTAATTAGAGGACGTTCCCTAATTAATTTAATCATAAGGAGAGACATGGTGGTGAGAAGCGTCTTCCACCCCCATAACTAATCTATTGAACTAATCAAGATAATCTAAGTTTCAATGATCAACCCAAACAACCAAAGTGGATCCATATCTTCAACTAGGCTTTTCTCATATTGATTTCCTCTTTTATTTTAACTATTTGCTTTCTATTATTACTCTCATTATTAGTTACTACAATCAATCTCAAACCCCCCATTTTACTTTTATTGCAATTTATTTTTATTCTGCTTCCAGTTTATCTCATTTGATCCCACTTTCAGTCTTTTATCTCATCTTAATTTATTATTGTTTCAGTTCATTTTATTGGTCTTGTTGAGAAAAATAAATAGGTAATCAATTCTCTGTGGATTCGATCCTTTCACCACTATCTGCAGTTGTAAAATTGTTGATAACCAGGAAGGTTATTTTTGACCGGCTTCGACAACCGCGAGTCAACGATGGAGCCAATTTGGAAAAAATAGCAATGCAGCACATGATAATATTTTTAATTCCTTTGTTTCGGGGATGTTCACAGATGAAATAATTATTCTAAATTAGGATTTAGTAAGAAAGAAAGTAATTATATATATAGTCAAGTTTACTGGGAAAGGTTTGAAGTTATGGTAATTAATTATTTATGGGTTTTTAATATTAATATTTGCAAAAAAAGATGGAGTCAATCGGGAAAAAATGGCAATGCAGCACATGGTAATATTTTTAATTTCTTGGTTTCGGAATGTTCAGAGATGAAATATTTATTCTAAATTAAGATTTAATATGAAGGAAAATAATTATATATATAGTCAAGTTTGCTTGGAAAGATTTGAAGTTATGGTAATTAATTATTTATGGGTTTTTAATATTAATATTTGCAAAAACGATGGAGCCAATCGGGAAAAAATGGCAATGCAGCACATGGTAATATTTTTAATTTCTTGGTTTCGGGATGTTCAGAGATGAAATATTTATTCTAAATTAAGATTTAATATGAAGGAAAGTAATTATATATATAGTCAAGTTTGCTTGGAAAGATTTGAAGTTATGGTAATTAATTATTTATGGGTTTTTAATATTAATATTTGCAAAAAAAAGATGGAGCCAATCGGGAAAAAAATGGCAATGCAGCACATGGTAATATTTTTAATTTCTTGGTTTCGGGATGTTCAGAGATGAAATATTTATTCTAAATTAAGATTTAATATGAAGGAAAGTAATTATATATATAGTCAAGTTTGCTTGGAAAGATTTGAAGTTATGGTAATTAATTATTTATGGGTTTTTAATATTAATATTTGCAAAAACGATGGAGCCAATCGGGAAAAAATGGCAATGCAGCACATGGTAATATTTTTAATTTCTTGGTTTCAAGATGTTCAGAGATGAAATATTTATTCTAAATTAAGATTTAATATGAAGGAAAGTAATTATATATATAGTCAAGTTTGCTTGGAAAGATTTGAAGTTATGTTAATTAATTATTTATGGGTTTTTAATATTAATATTTGCAAAAACGATGGAGCCAATCGGGAAAAAATGGCAATGCAAGCACATAGTAATATTTTTAATTTCTTGGTTTCGGGATGTTCAGAGATGAAATATTTATTCTAAATTAAGATTTAATATGAAGGAAAGTAATTATATATATAGTCAAGTTTGCTTGGAAAGATTTGAAGTTATGGTAATTAATTATTTATGGGTTTTTAATATTAATATTTGTAAAAACGATGGAGCCAATTGGGAAAAAATAGCAATGCAGCATATGGTAATATTTTTAATTCCTTGGTTTCGGGGATGTTCAGAGATGAAATATTTATTATAAATTAGGATTTAGTAAGAAAGAAAGTAATTATATATATAGTCAAGTTTACTTGGAAAGATTTGAAGTTATGGTAATTAATTATTTATGGTTTTTAATATTAATTATTTGCAAAAAAAATGGAGCCAATCGGAAAAAAATGGCAATGCAGCACATGGTAATATTTTTAATTTCTTGGTTTCAGGATGTTCAGAGATGGAATATTTATTCTAAATTAAGATTTAATATGAAGGAAAGTAATTATATATATAGTCTAGTTTACTTGAAAAGATTTGAAGTTATGGTAATTAATTATTTATGGGTTTTTAATATTAATATTTGCAAAAACGATTGATAGAGCATATTTTAGTCCATTTTATCATTATGTTCTTGATGTTTATTTACATCTTTTCTGCTTAATTTTGTGGGTTTAATTATGTTTTGCAGATATTAGGTGTAAAGAGACAATCTGGAGAAAATGCTCTTAAAACTGCCAAAAAGTGCCAAATAAGGAAAGTTTTCAGAAAAGGAAGGTTTTCAAATGAGGAAAGTGCAGAAGCAAAAGCAAACAAGGAAAACTCACTCAGAAGATTATTTGAAATTCAAATCGCAGATCTTTCTTTCCTTGTTCAAAATGTGCACACACTGCTGTAGTCATATCTTCTTATTTAGGCAGCAAGATCTCAAAGAGATACTCTTCCTCTTCTGCATTCAATATTCAAATTTCAAAAGAGGCTCCACCTAAAAAGAAATGTATGGACAAGCATATCTTCCCCTTTGAAGATCAAAATTCGTGCATCCTTCCTATTCAGAAACAATATGCACGCTTTCCTCTTCTGAGAGCCATCTGCGCGCCACCTTCCTATTCTGCAACAACTTGGGGCAGCAAGTTGCACATGGGCAGCATCTTGGGCAGCCTCTACACTAATTAGGAAGTAAGGTCAGCATCTAAACTTATTTAGGAAGCACAATCTGCGCCTCTTTCCCTTTCTGAGACCAAACCGCGCGCACCAACTTCTTTCCGCAAAGCATTCGCGCGCAGCCTTCCTTCTGAAGCCGAAAAAACGCGATTCTTTCCTTT